>NW_015151361.1:173125-253122 GCF_000732505.1 Cyprinodon variegatus
CTGCGGCTGATCTAGAACGCTGCTGCTTGCATCCTCACTAGAACTAAGAAAGTAGAGAGATCAGCCCAGTTCTAAAGCCTAGACTCTAAAATACTTCTGTCTAGGAATCACTGAATGGCTTCACTCCAAAATACATTAAAGGCTTTTTGTCAGCTTGTTGGATCGACAGCCAGACCTCTCATGTCTACTGGATCAGATCTACTTTACTGAACCAGAACCAAACATGTAGAAGCAGCTATTAGTTCATTTTCTCCCTGATACTGTAAAAGTGCTGAAACCATTAGTTGCTTTAAATCAAGATTAAAAACATATTTGTTTCAGAGCGACCTTTGACTTTGCTATATAAAAATGATTAATTTATTTTGTTGTCCAAATTGGATTAATTTATTATGAATAATTTTATGAAACCTCATTATAATGATTTCATTAGTTAAATTATTCATTTTTATTCAGCTAAGTTATTCATGGTTATTAATTAATTAATGACCCTTATGTCACTATTTGCATTTCTGTTTTTTTCTCTTTCTTTATTCCTCTGCAGCACTTTAAACTGTCCTATTACTGAAATATGCTTTGTAAAGAAACTTCTCTTGCCTATAAAGAAAGGGATTTTATATTTTAAAGGAATCATTAGAGATTTATAGTTGAAGAAAGAAATTTAAAGCCTGAAAATAGGATTAAACTTCTGTCTAGCTACATCTTTTGTACAGTAAAACGCAAACAGGAGATTTTTTACCCATAATGACTCAGCGAGGTGAGAGTTTTATTGCTCGTCATCTTGAATGCTGTTGGTCTGCTGCCCGAATAGAACATGCAAACGGCATAACAGCTCAGCAGATGATCCCGAAAAGTTCCCAAACGCACCACTTACCCAGGCTTGTTAGAGTCCCCAGAGCAGTTAGAAGGCCGAAAATCTTCCCCAGACTGGGCACAGCCATTATGTCTCCAAGACCCCCCTAATGCATTCCTCTTCGCTATGTTTAAATACAAAGTGTGAGGGGGAGAAAGACAGTGAGAGTAAAGACAGAGGGGAAGAGCCTTAAATCTCCCCTATCAAACACTCTGACTGTTGTCCAGCCCCGCTGTGGATATATCCAAGGCTCAGGTTACACAGCAGCTGAAGGCACTAAACCAGGACTTCAAGTCACACTCCAGTCATCTACAATAATCATCATCACGATTATCGAACATCTACAGCAACACATAACACCTGGTCTTCTGTAGCGAGTAACCCAGCTTTTTCAAACGTTTGCCTGTCGATACACATATGTCTAATTTCACTGACAACTCATATCCTTTCAAACTGATTTGTATGAAGCTAATGAAAAGGAGCAGACTCACAGACCCCCATGGGGGGAGCAAGGAGAACAGGTGACCGGCTGTGTTGGGCCTGCTCCCCCTCTGCTATGTGTGCTGGGTATTTATACATACTGCAGACTCATACCACTTCCACTGCAGGAGTTCAGCGGCGGGACTGAATACCAGTATGAACTAGAGGCAAACGCAGCATAGAAAAGCCAATAAAACTCTGAGGAGAGAGAATCTGATCTGCATCAAGATAAGTCAGCTAGCTTCTTCTGTTTTTCTGCAGCTGTCTTTAAAATAGAATTTAAACATCTTGCAGCTCCAACTATTGCTCTGAGTGATAAAGGTAATGTCTTCAGTCAGGGCCGAATGCAACAGCGCAATCTGGAATGTGCCATGTGAGTTGCTCAGAATGTGACGTACTTCTAAATATACAGTTAGGAAAACAGAGACGAGCCTCTTTACAGTAACTGGAGCTTGCAGATGGTGTTTAAGTCCCTCACACTTATGACCCAGAGGCCGATTAAAGGACCAAGCTATGCCAGCTTTAGGTTTAGGAGACTTTTGTGTTTACATCCAGAAAAATATCAGATTAGGACATAAGTTCACATGGAGGAAGATCTTCATCTGTCAAAATTGATTTGCAAAAATTGTTGACTGAGATGCTCTATAAAAAATGAATGTTTTGAAGGTATCTACCGACTCTCAGATGTGAAACCCAGAAAGGAAAATGCAGGGTTTTGTATTAAAGGGGTTCTGCATTTTCCAGACAAAAAGGGATATAAATGAAAAATGTATCTGTAAGAAACTAGAGATGAGATAAGATCTGATTAAGGAATTTTAAAAATTTATAATTTTATTGGTAACATTTCATATTGTGTTTCTGTACAGGAATAAAAAAAATGAAAAGCAAACAGATGTTCATGTCTTGCCATGGTTTCTCAATAAACTCGGTGATTGACTGCACTGTTTGCTTATGAGAGAGGCAACACTGATTAGTTAAACCTGCTTTGAGTTGGTGATATTTAGCAAGACAGGCATCCTTTCGATAAAACCAGGGCAATTGCAGCTTTGTATATTGCACCAAAGTTGAATTGGAATTGGGCATCCAAGTCTGAGCAAGTTTTATGAAATACCACCCTGGAGTTTCTGTGTTTCTGCCCCAAAAAATGCTCCAAAACTGATGAAGTTTGGATGCCATGCCATGCTGTTAGGGTCTCTGGGGTTTTGCTGTTTTTCTGGTGAAAGTGAGCTTCTTTTCACAGACAGGATATTTGCTGGTGTCTGGGCTGACCCATGTTGCTGCTAAACCTGAGAACATTTCTCAACCAAGATGAATAGCCTGTATGTATGTTGGCGAAAGATCATCTCTTTTCACTGAATGATTCCATCGGATGGTATTCCAGCCAAAGATCTAAACCAGGAATGTCCTTCTTGTTGAAATGTTTCTTCTTGTGAATCTCCTTTAATGTGGACTCTGTTATTGTTCCAGACAACCAGTGAACATCGATTTGTCTCCGATGTTCATGGAAAAGATCTTACCTGTGTGCAGCAGTTCTCAGTCTTCATCACCTGCCTGCCCGCTGTCCAGCATGACTCCTCTTGGAGGCACCAACGTTCTTGGATCTCACTCACATTCTCCTAGACCTCTGTAAGGCCCACTGAATCAAACCTTCAGAAGCACAGCTGCAGCCTCTCCGCTCTGGTGCTGTTTACCGTGTGGGTAAACCACTATAACTTATTTTCTTTGAGTTGTGATCTTAGTGCTTCTCTGTTGTTTGAGATTACTTTGATTGCACATTGTTTTTAAATGTTTTTACGTTTTATTAGTAACAGCTTTGAAAAACAAAAAAATTGTTTACAATGAGAATTAAATATTTTTTACTTTTGCTTTTTATTGTATAGTTTTATGCTGATTTTGATTTTGTACTTCACCCCCATGATATTTGCAAAACATTTGATCATTTTAATATTCTCATGGCTCTTATCTTCCAAGTTTACTTTTATTCTTTTATGTTTAAGTGTTAAAGTTGGGTCTAAGTATTAGTCTTCCTTTCAAATTTATTGTTTTAAACTTAACATTTTAGTTTCACAATTGATTGTACAGGTTTATGTTCTTTTTGATTTAGCATCAGTCACATCTGCATGCAATTTTAATTTGTTGGTTATGGTAATATCGAAACTCTTTCAATTAAAGTTTTATTTATTCTTCCGGTTATTGCTTTTAAAAGTTTTTGTGCATACATCTAAAATAAAATGAATGAATGAATAATTATTGAATAAGTGGAGTTGCTTTTATGGAAGTGTGTGAGTTTAGCGCGCGGGGGGTGGGGGGTAAAGGGAAACTGGCCTTGGGGACCAAAGAACCTAGAGACAGCCTTTGGCCTTCATGTTCTCCAAAGTAAGGACTCAAACTACAAATTGCTCTGATGCAAACTGACAGATTTGACAGTGTCTTGGATAGAAGTCCTTATATCGTCTTCAGGAAATGTGAACAAAAGTCTGGTTGTCTTAAGTCTGTTTATAATAATTTATCAATTAAATATATAGGTAAGTAATATGACTGGACCATCGTAACATTTGAATATCCTTTGTTATTAATCATTATATAGTAGCTCTGGCTGTGCATTTATAGTTGTGAACACTGGTCCTGGTCTTAAATGTCTAACCGCCTTTAAAAAGGCGTTTAAAACCTTCTGTTCTGATTTATGACCATTCAGCCTCCCATCAGCTCTGACCAGCTTCACCATGGTGATAGTGTTGTCAGGATATTGCACCGTTTTAGTTTCCAGTCTCACACAGATCTCTCCTGTTTTACATCCATGTTGTTACATGCAAAGTTTTACTCTGCTCATATATTGCCTAATTTCATTGCATGCATGCAATTGTAATTGTACGGTTAGACGTGACAAGAGTAATTATACTGCTACTGAGGGTAGTTTGTAGCCATGATAGATAAGGGTTTTATTGCAGACAGAGGAATAGATGGGCAGGACTCAGTTGAAAAGATTTAGATTCATTATGTTTTGTTTAATTTCCATTCACAAAACCCCAAATGTAACAGAACAGTGACAAGCCCTGTCAGAGTGGTCGAGTCAGCAGCTTTCTATCAGGTAGTGCCTGTTTTAGATCAGATCATCCACTGGCTAAACTGAATAAAAGCCCTTTTACCCCCCTCCCCTCCAGCCTTGTAATGAATGGCCCTGCTTTCACGTTTTTCCCCGCTCTGCTTGAAAATGCCATTGTTAAGCCCTTCTTCATGGGCAGACACGTGGTGCAGCTTGAGCGTGGAGTTCAATGTCTGCTTAGCTCCCTCTGATAGCACAGACTAAACCAACGTTTGGATTTGTAACCATGGGAGGAAATAATCATGTGAATGGCATTTATGATCCACATTAGGCTGTTTATCAATATGACTTATAGACCTTAGACTTGAGTGGAATAAAAATGATCTAACAATTTTTGGTCCATAGGTCAAAAAATATTAAAGATAAGCAGATTTAGATTTGATTTTGCTTGTTCAATCTGTTATGTGTAGCTTTACCTTGGTAATGAAATTTGAACCATCGCACATCATCAGGTTTATAAAGGATATTCTCCTGAGCTGTACACTGTTCCAACCTCAGTAAACATGACTTAACATGACTTGGCGGATCTGTGCTTTAGAGTTGTTGTGACCGCCTTAATGGCTCCTGTGAATTAGTTTTAATGTGACAAGGGGGTGAAAAAAGGAGGGGGAAGGGGAAGGGAGTGTGGTGGTGGGAGGAGAAGCAGGGGAGCCAGTATTTAACTGCTTACCAGGAATATACAGCAGAAGATGAATCAGGAGGAGGGAGTTCATTGTCGGACAAGCTGAGTTGGCTCTGCTTTATCAGCTACAGGCTGCTGCTGGCTGATCTCTGGACTCTTAGATTGAGCAACTCACGAGAGACCAGCAGCTCCTAAAAGAATATATATATATATATATATATATATATATATATATATATAAAAATCAGAGGCGGAGCCCGAATGGAGCAAGCAGGAAGATTCCACTGAGAAAACAACAGCTTAAAAGATCAACAATGAACAATGAATGGGAATCTTGAAGTGCAATGACTGAGAGAGGTTTTCATTCGAGGTAATGAGGAAGAGTATGATAGGTTTCAGAGGACCAGGGGGAGGGGGGTCAGAGGAAGGGGTCTGGTGACAGCTAGTGAAAGGGATCAAACCCTCATGTGGAACAGAGAGGAATTAAAAGGGAAAGAGCAAGAAAAAAAGCAACAGAAGCACACTGGCGGCCCTCAAACTGAACATCAGGATGGGCGTGAAGCGCAAGGCGGCTGCTGCTATCTTGGTCCTGCTTCTGTGCCTCGGCTCTCTCTGGATCCGTGAGTAGACAATGAATCCGCTCTGTTTGGGAAGCGCTTGGTTCCCGTCAGGAATGAATCACATGGTGCAGGTTCATACACACTATTTATAAAGTAGCTAAAATGTAATCAGCATTTATCTGCAGAATAGGATGTACCTTTTTAAACAAATGGTCAGAGTTAATTTGATTCTTTGGTTCAAAAAGTATTTAAAAATAGTCTGATACATCCTTTAACCTCAGGTGTTTTATGAGTGCAGTTTGAATTTAATTGGCTGAAACTTTGAGACAAAACAGATTTGTTTTAATAAACGCATTACCTTTTTCATTTATTTCATGACATTACATGAATGTATTTGTGTGTGTTTCATTGATAATCTATATAGTATAATCGACCAACAGAATACATCACTAATGACTTTTAAATGCCAATGGGTTAGAATGACTTTATTTAAAGGAATCAGAGTAAAGTATGCTGAAAGTAAAGGGATGCCACAACTTAGAGGAAATTATAAACAGTTTGTTTTTCACTTACGGCTGCACCAAAATGAATTGGTCAATCTTAACAAAAGAGACCATAGAGTATATGGCTACAAATTAACCCCAACAAATTGTCAAATTGTTTAAGAGAAATTCCCAGATTACAACATATTCTATCCATATTATTCATGGATATGTGTTAAGGATCCTATATCTAAGCCTGTTAAGAATGTTACTGTGTTGACATATTCAATAAATATCTGATGTTGCAGATGATGAAGCAAAAGCTCTATGAACAAGACATCTGGAATAGGATTTATTATATGTTATAATATAATAAATCTAATATAATATAAGATCATATCAACTTATATCATCGATAAGTACATAAAGCAAAACTTTTCTCAAGTACCGTTCAAAATAGAAAATTTACTGTCCAAATACCTACAATAAAAAAAGAGGAAAAAAATACAAAACATAATCCTGAAACCATGGTTTTCAAGTTGATCTGTTAAAAGGGATTTGTACAGGGTTATGTCTCCTTTTTTCAGGATAGTAATATCTTAAGGGTAATGTCTTTCACTGTGACATGTTTAGGTTTTCGCTTAAAATGGATGTGTTCAAAGTTACGTCTTTGGAGTAATGTCTTCAGGAAGTTGTTTAGAGTGATGTGTTTAGGGTGATGCATTTAGGGTGGTGTCTTCAGTCTTCAGGGTGAATTTATTCATGGTTGTTTATGTTGTTGCTTAAAAGTGACGTGTTCAAAGTGATAGGGGTAATATACCAGGGGGGGTTGTTGATGTGTTTGGTGTGATGTCTTTTGAATGGTGCGTTTAGGGTGATGCATTTAGCGTGATATGTTTTGGGTGATGTCTTTAGTCTTCAGGGTGAATTATTAACTGTAATGTGTCGGTGGTAAAATCACTAGGTTATTGCTTAAAAGTGTCTCCGGGGGGTGATGCGTTTAGGGTAATGTTTTTTAGGGTGATGTCTTTAGAGTGGTGCGTTTAGGGTGATGCATTTAGGGCAATGTGTTTAGGGTGATGTCTTCAGAGTGGTGAGTTTAGGGTGATGCATTTAGGGCAATGTGTTTAGGATGATGTCTTTAGAGTGGTGAGTTTAGGGTGATGCATTTAGGGCAATGTGTTTAGGATGATGTCTTTAGAGTGGTGAGTTTAGGGTGATGCATTTAGGGCAATGTGTTTAGGATGATGTCTTTAGAGTGGTGCATTTAGGGTGATCCATTTAGTGATGTTTTCAGGGTGATGTCTTCGGGGGGGGTTTTTTGGGTGAGGTTTTCATAGTGATATCTTTTGGGGGATGACTTCAGAATGATGTGTTCAAGGAGAGTTGTCCAAGGTGATGTGTTAAGGTACATTCACACCAAATGCAAATTTTGCAGCTGGAGTGAAGGATTCTCCATGTTATCTCTATGTAGATGGCAGATACACCTACACATCTTCCATTGAGGAAGCAGAGCCTGGGGGATCCAGGCTCTGGTTCTCCCATCTCTGTTGCTGAAGTCACTAAGGTGGTTAAAAAGCTCCTCGGTGTCAAGGCCCCAGGGGTGAATGATATTCGCCCTTAGTACCTTAAGGCTCTTGATGTTGTGGGGCTGTGTTGGTTAACATGGCTCTGCAATATTGCGTTGACATCAGGGGCAGTTCCGCTTAATTGGCAGACAGGGGTGGTGGTCACTTTATTTAAAAAAGGGGACCAGAGGGTGTGTTCCAACTACAGAGGAATCACACTCTTAAGCCTCCCTGGTAAGGTCTACTCCAGGGTTCTGGAAAGGAGTGTCTGTCGGATAGTCAAATCTCAGATTCAGGAGGAGCAGTGAGATTTTTGTCCTTGCTGTGGAACACTGGATCCGCTCTACACCCTCAGCAGGATTCTGGAGGGTGCATGGTAGTTTGCCCAACGAGTCTACGTGTGTTTTGTAAATCTGGAGAAGGCATTTGACCGTGTCCCTCGGGGGCCCTGTGGGGGGTACTCCGGGAGTATGGAGTACCAGGCCCTTTAATAGGGGCTGTTAGGTCTCTGTGTGAATGGTGTCATAGCCTCGTCCGCATTGCCGGCAGTAAGTTAGACTCGTCTCCGGTGAGGGTTGGACTCCATCAAGGTTGACCTTTGTAACTGATTCTGTTCATAACTTTTATGGACAGAATTTCTAGGCGCAGCCAAGGTGTTGAGGGGATCTGTTTTGGTGACCTTAGGATTGCATCTCTGTTATTTGCAGATAATGTGGTTCTATTGGCTTCATCAGGGCGTGATCTACAGCTCTAACTGGAGCGGTTCGCAGACGAGTGTGAAGCGGCCGGGATGAGGATCAGTGCCTCCAAATTCGAGACCATGGTCTTGAGCCGGAAAATGGTAGAATGTACGAATGAGGGGAAGATGGAATGGGAGATTGATAGGCGGATTGGTGCGGCATGCACTGTACCGGTCTGTTGTGGTGAAGAGAGAGCTGACAAAAAAGCAAAGCTCTTGATTTACCGGTCGATCTACGTTCCTACCCTTATCTATGGTCACGAGGATTAGGATGCCTCCTGGACGTCTCCCTGGTGAAGTGTTGCAGGCACGTCCCACCAGGAGGAGGCCCAGGGGGAGACCAACGACACGTTGGAGGGACTATGTGTCTCGGCTGGCCTGGGAGCGATATGGGAATCCCCCGGAGGAGCTGACTGTGGAGAGGGATGTCTGGGCCTCCCTACTGAAGCTGCTACCCCCGACCCGTCCCTGGATAAGCGAAAAAAGATGGATGGATGGAAATTGAGCGAGTGAAAGGTGGAGAATTAAAAGACCCAAATTTTATAATTTTGGTAAAGTTGGAAAAACATGATTGCCACCTGGCCTGCAAATTAAGTTAAGTGAAATTTTCAGGAGTAAAGTAAAATCTGTATTTGCTTTCACATTGAAAAATCCAGTCAGGAATTAGATGTGGCTTCAAGCTACAGTGAAGAAGCGGAGCAGAGACAAATTATGTTAAAAAATGGAGATAGAGAAAATTATGTTGACAAAGAATGAAGCGGGAATGACGCTGTTAAGAGGATTTAAGGTGGCATTTAAAAAAAGTGTTTTAATTTAGCTCTAAAAGGACAGCTTCATCGCCCTACCAGAGCAGCAATCAGCTGATGCCTTCTCTCCCCAGCTCTGGCACTGTCTACCCAGGCAGACTTAACAGATAGTCTTTGCTACTCCTTTCATCTTCTCCACTTAGCCTCTAGAGGCTAGTTCTTGCCAGCCGCCCCATCGGGCTTCTCCAATGAACCACTCCCCTACTCCCGGGCAGGTAAAGTCTCTACATCACCTTTAGTGTTCTATCTTACCAGTGGATAAATTCAATCCCCCGCTGTTCTCCTTTGTTCCCCAGCAGTAAGCTTTTATAGCGGGCCCCAGCCAACTGTAGCCTCTCATCGCTGACCTTGTTTCTTCTCTGATCTACAGATGCGCTTCTCCACTCTCTTCCAGAGCGACATGGGGAGAGAAGGCATGCCGCTGCCTTCCCTAGTGCGATGATTCCCTGGCAGTCTCCTCCGATCTCCCACTGTGGTCTCTTAGTTCTAGAGCGTTACACAGCTGGCAGACTGGTCCCAGACCTGTTTTTTTTTTTCCTGCCGGTGTTCTCGCAATGATTTCTAACTGCTCCTGTCTGAGCTCTAGAATGCCATCTCACCTAACCCTCTATTGTCCAGGTGATTTGTCCCCAAATGGGGGACCGCAGGGCCTCAAATATGGTCACAGAGAAGCGGAAGTACCGCTGAAAGCGACCATCATCCAAACCTAGCCTCTGGAGGAGGTGGGGTTCCGCAAATAGGTTCCATCTCTGGAAATCTGCTGAACCTTGTAATGTCAAGAAATTTGTTCGTCTTTTAAAAGTAAAAGAACCTGTTTGTACCTTTGTAAATCCACGACAGCCATGATGAGGTGAAACCAATGACCAGAATTTGCCTGCAGTGTGAAACGCTTTCATTGGCTAGGAGAATTTCAAGGTGAATAAAATCAGACCAAACTGGCAAAATGTTCATAGGTTTCATGTTCATTATGAACGTATCTTTAGGGTAATGTCTTAAGGGCTATGTGTTTCAGTTGATGTCTAAAGCTAAGAGCCTTAGAGTGATGTGTTCAGTGCAATGCTTTTCAGGTGATGTGTTGAAGTGATGTTTTTAGGGTAATGGCCTTGGGGGGAGTTTAGAGTGACATTTTCGGGGAGAAGTTGTCTGGCTGATTCCTTTAAGGTAATGTCTTCTGTGTTCAGGGTGAGTTGTTCAAAGTGACGTGTTTGGGGTTATGGTAAAATAAAAGGAAACTGGTTTTTTGAATATTATTCATAGGAGCCAGTAAGGTAGTTAAACAAAAGACACAACATCCTTTTTGTATTTTAATCTCTCATTAAAAGAAGGTTAAAAAGGTCTTTGATGCTTTTATGATGCATTTGGTTTCATTAAAATCTGTCTTTGTACAGTGTTCAGTAAAAGGTTAAATAAACAGAGCTGTTCAAAGGCCCTAATCTTTTTCTTGGAAAAGGATTGTTGATTAGCAGAACTGCTGCAAATGGGAACAAAAGTGGGTTTCTCCTGGGTAATTCAAACAGTTAGTCATCACTACAGAAGCAGGATTTAACAAAATGAAGCAATGCTTTCTGGATCGCCTCTTTGCTCTTTTCTCCCGATCCTTACTGTCTCTGTCTTTGTTGATCTTGGCAACAAGAGTCAGCTTTTATTCTTAGGTAAACTTGTCCTTTAAAAAAAGAAAAAAAAAGCAACTAAAAACAACCAAAACTGCTGAACATGTTGGGAACTGAGGGAGGCTTGAAGAGAGCAGCAGCTGTAGCTTCAAAGCTTGAAAACACGCTATGCCGTTGCAATCGTGAACTGTTGTTTTAAATGATGATCTTGCTGAGGTTATTGCTGATATTATATGCCATGTCCATGTTTTTCTAATGTCCTGCTGCAGAGGGAGGTTTGGATTACCACTTGCATTCCTGTTTGAAAGGTTACAATCATATTAACAAGGTAAAAGCACACACAGGTTATGCAAACCCAATACAGGCTTGCTTTTGTGAAGCAGTGAATCAGTGAGTCACATGACTTTTTTCTTTCTTTGTCCCCTGTCGATTAACCCCTGAACCCATTCTCAAACCACCCCCCTCCAGTATCAGCTTCACCAGCTGTCCAACAGCAGCGAGGCCGGTGATGAGACCACAGGCCTGCCTGTCCTCTCTCTTTGCCCCGGACAGAAGTTCCAGGTGTCACTGTTGGTGTCCCACCTGCTGGCTGCCCGGGCGTACCCCTCCGATGTGCTGCTGCAGCCGTATCTGTCCAGCTGGGATGAGCTTGTAAAGTAAGAGCATTGAATAAAGCAGCATTGCTGACACAGACACGACGCAAAAGGTCATTGTGTTAAACTGACGTCCTCATGATTTGCTTTGAGCTTCCATCACTGTGACACCTCCAAATCTTAATCTTTAAATTGATTCAGTAGCTTCTAGCCAAACTTTACTCCCTAATGGCCTAATAAAGGTTATTAGCTTCATACCAGCACCACTCGAAATGCAGCCAATAGGGTTTCTGTATAATACAGATGTTGATTTGTAGATATACCTCTGCTGATAAGAATGCCTTAAAATGTGCTTTTCACATCATTTAGTTGTTTGGAGTGGTGAAATAAACATAATCGACTGTGAGGATTATGTTGATAAACTCCATAGATTCATAGATTCCATAGATTAAAAGTTAGGTTGTTCAGTTAGGTTGTTCAGTGAAAAATAAATAAGGCTTATTGATGTCTTTTACAGATGATAAGAATGGACATTCTAAGATATTTCTGATTTTTGATTTGAAGATTTTTAGCTTCAACAGGCAATTAAGGAATGGATATTAGTCAAATGTATCATGGTAAGTAGTTTTTTGACCCACATGAAGAATCACAGGGTGAACCATTGAATTTCAACTTTTTATTTACAAAAAGCAACAGAAATCTGAAAGCGGAGAACTGCAGGAAGTCAGTTGAACTTTCAGGTTGATCTGAGGATTGAAAGCAGACTAATCAAGAAGGGGTTGGTTGAAGACAACCGACGACTGATGGATTTGATTACTTGAGAGACTAAGGAGAGGTCGCATGGATCTGTAGGGGTTTGATTCAGTGGGCTTTGCAGACAGTACCCCAGAGGTCTAGGAGAATGGAAGTGAGATCTGAGAGTGTTGGTACCTCCAAGAGAGGTTATCCTAGGGAGCGGGCAGGCAGGTGATGAAGACTGAGAACTGCTGCACACAGCTAAGCCCTTTGTAGATCAAAGACTAACCAAGATTCTCTGGTGGTCATCATGGTTGTAATCAGGGGTAATCATCCCGCTAGGAGAGATGATCAGGTAGCATCCATCCCATTCGTCCCAGCCACCAGCAATATAACATTTATTAATATTTTGCTCAATGCCCAGTTGAGGTTGTCAGCTGACCTGCTCTGGTGTATAAAGCTTGTAGAAATATAGCCAAAAGAAGTTACAAAGAACTAAACAAACAAAAATAAACAACAGACATATGGTTGTGTGCCTTTTCATGCTTTCCTTAAAGATAGGTAACAGGTCTTTCACCCAACATCCTCCCCACCACGAAAAACTTTACATTTGTTGTAGTACATGAGAACAAAGTCATTTCAGGCACTGATTATTTCTGTTCTTTGTCATTGATCCAGATTCATGGAGTCTCTGGGCCCAATGGTGGGTCTGATATCAAAAGAGATAGAGACGAAGACCTCTATAATCCGCCAACTAGCCCTGCTGTCTGAGAAGAGCCCTGATGCAGAGTTTGGCCCAGATGCACACTTAGGAAACTCTACTAATTCAACAGCCCAGAAAAAAAATGTTGTTGGGGTTTCCCAGGATACAGGGGCTTACCGTTCTGTACGTATAATGATCCGGACAGAGCTGAGTCAAGGTTTGGTCGATTTCAACCATCAGACGGACTCTGGATGTCGGACCCTTTTGCGACTGCACCGAGCTCTGCTCTGGCTGAAGCTTTTCCTGCACAAGCTGGCAGATACACCAACAACCGGACGGCTCAGGAGCCCCTCTGACCTTTGTCGAGAGGCTTACCAGAGCACCCTCGCTCACCACCACACTTGGTTTGTCCGAAGAGCCGCCGAGTTGGCCTTTATTGCCCTGCCGGAGCGGGTTTTCTTCTACAGGCTGGTGTGTGTGCAGAACCAAACGGAACTGAGCGTGGTGTTAACCAGAGTGGTTAATGCCATCGGGGAAATCTATAACAGGACACAGAAAGCACTAGAGGAAAATGGCATGCTGGACTTACCTTAAAATGTAAATCATCCTGATCTTCTTTGCTTTTGCCAATAGACTTTCAACCAAACAAGATGCAAAGTTATCTTTTGAGGTCAAAAGACAAATGTCTCCTCTGCCGATCGGTACTGAGAGATAATTCAGTGCAGCAGACGACATATAGAGATATTGACTCTCCTAATCTGCTGTAATTGACGGCATTTTAAAACATTTGCACTAAACAAGTCCAAAAAGGAGGTAAACAGTAAGTAATCAAATCAGATTTGATACGTTCATGTTTTTTAATCTTTCTGTATTCTTAAGGAAACTTTTCTATAGATTAATTATTTATAGGAATAAGTGTAGATAAATGAATGCTCCCTGTTGTTGCACGCTTCCTCTTAACTATCTCAGTCCAGATACCTAAAAGCTGCTGAAGGATCAATCGCTTTAATTATTGATGTCGAATTTTAATCAATATGTACTAAACAACTACATGCCATGTTTTAGAGTCTAAATTAAACTCTGCTGAGGTTTTTACAAGAATGTGAAAAATCTGTGTTATGTTTAGGAAAAATAAAGATTTAGTTAGATAAGAAATTGATACACTAGCATTTGCCTATTTTTTAAATACCGTAGATGTCAAGAATCCTGTTTGTAAAAATTTTGAATTTTATACATATAAAAAATAATCCAATCTTGGATAAGTATATAATCCCTTATGAATCCTTCCTTGAAACCTGAAATGCACTAGGAAAAGGACAGCAGTGGTAATCTGAGTCTGGAAAAATATTTAATTTCTGCCACATGCTGATCAACTGTTGTAACGTGATCCACCATCCAGCAGAGGCTTCCATCTCGACTAATTGTTTTGATTTTAACCTCTTGGTGTTAAAACCTTTATTTTTCTTGCATCTGATCTGACTATGGATAGAAATAATAAAAAAAAAAACAACTAAATAGGCTTTACAGTATCTTGCAAGAAAACTAGTCTCACAGCTAATATTTACAGTAGCAGCCAATCAAAAGTGCCCCTCTCAGTCGAATGCCAGCCGAATGGCAACCTATTTCCCTGCAGCTCCCAGCAAAATCCCCTCCACATTTCCAGCCATTGGCCTTCTCCTGGGGGTGCATATTTTTTACTCTGACTCCACCGTTTCACTGAATTACAGGGTCTGAGAAGGAGACTGTGCTTCTCTTCAGATCTTAATGTCCACAAGCAACGACAGAAAGAATATCCTCTCTAAAACCACCAGTGAACCAGTGGATGTTAAGAGGAGAAAACGTATAAAACTCCACCAGTAAAAGTTTGACCAATATAGACATGTTAGACATAATTGAAACGCCTAGATTCTCCACAATTCAACTACCATTCATTGTTCATTTTGTGAACACAACAAGCACCAAAGCACAAGTAAAACAAATATAGTAACTTGAGAAAATATAAACATGACAAAGCAGCCACAACTACATACATTTGAAGGCATCCAGAAGCCGTTTTATAAATCCAATCTTCAATTGTTTAGTCTCCATTCGTCCATAAGGGTCCAGAGATTAAAAGTAAACCAACATATTTGTAATAAAAATATTCCATGATGAGAACATCTCCCATAACATCCTGTTGTTGACATCAGAAAAGTTAGCTAGTCATAGCTAATGCGCAGCATCTTGCTAATATTTACTTGCTAATACTTATTTCCTCGGTTGTTAGCCCACGATGTTTGGCACGGTTATTTACCTCGTCTTCTTATCTACAAGACACAAGCATCTTTTTATGATGCGATTTGAGCCAGATATAGTCCCAGAAATCTCACTTCCGGTCACTTCCTGTAAGCCAGTGACGCGCGTTATTACGCCTTATAGAGTCCTGCTGTTATTGGTTAAGACCACGTAGGCTGTTGGGCTTTGTAGCCAATGAAATAAAGTTTCAAACAAGGCTACGTGCATCGTGGGTATCTAAAAGGAACCGTGTTACAAGCAGAGAGACACAGACAGCTGCATCTGGAGCCATGCGTGTGGCTCCAAGCTGAATGATGGTCCTTTTTTTTTGTTTGGATGCTGATTTTGTTTTATTACAATGCCTAAGGCTGAAAAAATAAATAAAATACAGCTCAGAAAAGGCACTGGGGCTTATTTTAGCTTGAAAAGCAGCAGTTTCACTATATTTTATTGATTTTTATGTTATTATAGGTGTAAAAATTTGACATTTTGTTATATACACTGATTGTGAAAAAAAGTGGATAATACTTGATTAATAAACGTTTTGTAGCCATCAAAATGCTTCAGTGTTATTCTGTGGGTCAAATAGTAAAGGAATGCATGGTAAAAGCATTTGTTCAAAAAAGTTCACAAAAAGTTCAAAGCCCCACAGCTTGGAACTGTTGTAGCTAGAGGTCTGAAATTTGCTGCATTTGTGGCTGACATGATGTAGAGCAAATGTAATGCAATGAGACCTGCCTTTTCTCAAGCATGTCTTTATTACTGCTATTCAAAAAAGAACATTTTCAAGAATAAAAAAAATAACTTTGAGTCATGTTTGAACTGTTGCAGCTTAGTTTCTGTGTTCTACTCACGGAATTTATATATCCATTCAGACATATTATTTGCTTTTCCATTTGGGTATGCAAAATAGGCGAGAATTTCCCCAAAATGAGATGGATGTTAAAAGGATATTTTAGTACAAAGATTGATGTTTAAAAAGGAATTGTAGGAGACCAGCCAAGGACCAGCCAAACACCCATCATGGAAGGTGGGCAAATTTTAAATGGCTATGACTGTAAACCTTTTTTTTTTTAAAACTTCCTGCTTTATTCCATATCTCTTTCCGTGGAGGGTCAAAAAGAAGGGCGCGATAAAGAGTCTGAAACCATGAAGGTCAGCAAGCAGAATATACTGTTTTAGTAGAAGAAAGCCAATCGTTTGGAAGTGTTTGCATAACTGTTGAACATAATATTAAGCAGTTTTCTGTTAAAACCATCTGCCTGTGAGGTTATTTAAAGAAACTAAATAGAGATAAACATGGTTTGTATATATTTTGCCGGACTATCTGAGCTTGTCCAATGATGACGTCAGACAAGCAGTTTAATGGAGAAAATGTAAAAAGCATCGAAATTGTCTCAGAAAAGTCATAAAAATTTTTTTAAAGATGTGAATTGGCATTCTTTAGTGAGTTAAGTACAGAAAGTAGTTTTAGTACCATAATTACGGTATTTATTGAAACCCAGATGTATATCTGGCTGCACAAGTGCAAATGAGCAGATGGTACGGATCGTGCTACCGGTACGGATCAGGTAAGGACATCCAGTACAGTAGGACCTAACCGCGTCATCTACCCAGGATGCACTGCACAGGTGAAAACAATGGCGATTGCCATGGATGGAAAATATGATAAAGAATATATATGTATTTTTAAGTAAATATGACAATTTTTAAGTTAAGAGGAAAATGAAAACACATTTAGCCCAAAATGTGTAACTGTCATCAGTCCATTTAACAAACTCAACTTTACACATTTGGTATCATTTTAAATTATCGTTTCCCTTATGGATGGCTGATAAATAGGTTAAAAATATGTTAATCTTAGTTTGTGAACACTTTATAACTCATTTATTTTGCATTATTTAAGGAGGAAAAGAGACTAAACTGTCTTGTTCCCAAATAATGAGCCTAATTTGTTCATCTACATATTTATTTAAATGTTGCTTATATTCAACATATCAGACTAAGCTAGTACCTTGTGAGCACATTAGCATTTGCAAACATTACTAGCTCAAATTACATGCTGAATAAACACATAAATAAACTAGAAAGTATTTACAGATTAAATATGGATTTATCTATAAATTAGCCACCTATATGAGGAGCAAAGATATTTTGATAACAAAATATCTTTAGCATTTCTTTAATATAAAACAAAGGATAACCCCTGGTGTCCACTGAAGCAATAGATCATTGAGATGCTGCTGAATCAGATTTCAGATTATACTCTCTTGAATCCTCATTGAATACTCTGAAAATGTTATATCATAGTCTGACAAAAATCATCTCATAATCTGACAAAATAAACCAAAAACTGATGTCAAAAAAGTCAAAATCAAGTTTGAGTTCCTTTAATTTACATTTATTTATTTTGATTTTGATTTAAACATGAGCAAAAATAGACATAAATTGAGAGTCAAAAATAATAATTCAGGATATTTTCATTTATTTGTCTAGGTAGGTATCTTTAACAAGTTTCATAAATGTATATTTCAGGACAATCTTTTGAACCACAATCATAAGCAACAGTGCAACTTTAAGAAGATATGTGTGGGCGATGATATATTCACTGTTTGAACCATGAGTTTCTTTCCAGCTTCTTCTGCTCATGCAGCTTTGCAGTTTCTAAAAGTCCTTTGAGGGTTAAAGTTCTGCTAGTGAGCTATTGTGAGAGCGAATCTGTATTAATTAAACAAAGATAAGCACAGACTAAAATGATAGAAAAAAACCCAGCCCTTTCTAAACAAACCATTGTCATTTAGCCTTTTTGTTTAACTCATTAAAGAAACTCCATCATATAGCTTTCATGTCACATCCTTACGCTCTAATCCATTTACAGCAAAAATACTCTGTCATACACAAACCATTTTATTGATTACTTTTTTAAATATTGCACCTATAATTGTCTGAACATAGTCCTTCTTTCTCTACTTTCCTCTAAACAACCACACATATAGTATGCACAGGAGATAAATATATATTGCTTTTGATAAAAACCCCAGATTAGCACATAAAAGATAAAGGGATAAATTGAGAAAGCAGAAGGAAACATTCTGTGAACCTGGAGAACAAATATGTCTGTCCACCAGGAGGCACTGTGATGCTGCAGGGGAACATTTTCCACTTGTGCGCTTTTTATGTTGTTTATTGTGTAACAAGACACCTTAATGATTCTGTTGGTTTTTTAGATGAGGATCCATCTGCAAAATTCATTTCAGTGTAAATTACCATTAATATCTTTGGCAGAAGAATAAGTGATCTTGAAATGTAAATGAGGAGAAAGTCATAAATTAATGGCTGATGGAATTATTAAAGGAAAGTATGGAAAAATTAGAATTAAAAAGGTGTTCTGAAGGAGAGGACTGGGAATCTGATGCTTGGAGCATGAACGACAAAGTAGGGTAAAGAAGTTCAGCGTG
This sequence comes from Cyprinodon variegatus, assembly GCF_000732505.1. Taxonomy (NCBI): domain Eukaryota; kingdom Metazoa; phylum Chordata; class Actinopteri; order Cyprinodontiformes; family Cyprinodontidae; genus Cyprinodon; species Cyprinodon variegatus. The sequence goes on from NW_015151361.1 coordinate 191,709, forward strand.
CCTGCTTTGGATTAGTTGACCAGATTAAGAGATTACAATGAAATTAAGTAAGAGCTGAAAGCGGGCCAGAGGAGGAGTGCACATATGAGCCCTTCAGTGAAGTCCTAGGAAGCTAAAAGAGGAGAGCCTGTTAGAGCACATCAGTCTGAATTAGGATCTCTAGATTAAAAAAATTAGATGCTAATGTTTGATCTTCTTGTTCCTCTTGGATCAGATGAAAAGCCCCGTTTGCAGCACAAAGAACTAAAATATAAACCAGCAAACTCAGATCTTAGACACAAGTTTAGTTTCTCTACAGCATCTGCCAGTTTCAGTCCCCATGGTGAAGTTTGTAAGAGATTTTATCTTTAAATGTCTCTTTAATCGCAGCAGCATTGGTTTTTGTTGACATTATAGAAATAAAAAACTAAATATTTATTTACGTGGGTTTTACTATCTGTTTTTATTCACCAAACTGAAACAATACAGCCCTAGTGAGACTTACTATTTAAGAGTTTAAAAAGAGTTTATTTTTTCAAATTCCCAAATAAAAGCATATTTGTTAGTAACTCAGAAACCAAAATAATTATTAACTAAAATGAAGTAATTTTCAAAATAAATGATATCATTATTTCATCATAAATAAGTCATTGGAAATAAAATAATATAGCCAAGGATGCTGCTCTCTGAGAGCAGAAATTTTGGACAACCTCCTAAAAATATATTATATTAATTTATACATATAAAATGAAGCAGGCTACTAATATTAATGTTTAAACCTTTTCAATTATGTTTATTATTTAATTGATCCTCGTAAATGTACTGTTAATATTTCGTGGCTTATTCAATAATAAGCCATGAAATATAAAAACCTATAAAAACCTATATATATATATATATATATATATATATATATATATATATATATATATATATATATATATATATATATATATATATATATATATATATATATATATATATATATATATATATCTCTCCTAGGGAAGTGTGAAAACAATGAAGAAATAAAAGATTCAGCGTGAAAAAAAAATTCAAAAAATATATTTCATTTCCAAAAGTCACAGTCTGAGCGCTGGTTAGGAAGCTAAAGCTTGAGATGTGGCTGTTTTATCCTGAGGCATTGCAGGATCTCTTCATCTGTCTTTCTGATGGTTCTGTGGTTTTGCCATCAGATGGCGCCACATCAGTTCATGTCTGCTCATCCCTTCTAGTGCTGGAATTCTATTTAGGCTTAACAAGAATATCTAAATACGATCAGGACGGACGCTTGGTGTATATAACCTAATTTTATCAGGATCAAATGGTTTTAAGTCCTTTTTGTACAAGCTTATAACATGACTCTACACATTTAATGGTTGTGATATTGGTTAGATATTTATGGTGACTTCTTTTCTCTCAAAAAAGGGAAAAAAAATAAAAAATAAATAAACATGTGGTTAGGGAAGTGTGTCTAAATGCTCATATAAGCTCAAGAGGATGTAAACTAAACACCCTGATTTGCTGATGAATAATTTGTCGGGGGATCATGAGTGGGAAAGAGAAATAGAAAACTAAATAAATAAAAGTCTACATCCTTCTCCTCCTCCAAAAACTGCAAGTGCTTTTATTAAATGAATTCAGCTTCACAAAAGAAGGAATAAAAAGCACATTTCAAGTGCAAAACAATAAAAAATGTGACAATGACATCTATTCCCGGTTTAAAGGAAATAGATGGATGAGAGAAACATGAGAGAAAGAGAAAAATAAATAATAATGTTTTAATGACTAAATAAACAATGAATCTACAAGACATATAGCTTTGGGTTTACCTTCAGAAATGACACTGTACAGTGAGAGGAAAGAAAAATGAATAAATGTTGTCAAAATGTCTTTTCTAGAAAAACCCTGCATGTTGGGAATCCTTTTTATTGTTTTATGATAAATGTGTCCGTGTTTAAACATCACAGAAAAATGTTCCTGTTTGTTTTATCAGCAGCTGCTCTGGGTTCAAAGTTTAAACATTCAGGGTAAATGATATGCCACAGGAGAGCCATCTGATGAATGGATACATGCATTCATAATGAATGCCTCTTAATGAATATTGCACATTGCATGCAACTTCCCGACCTACAATAAGAGATGGGATATGGAAATGAAATGCACACACACATACACTCTAACAGAAAACATGAAAAAAAACAAGCATAATCTTTTTTGGAAATATGCACTGAGGCTTAAAGCTTGTGTTGTGGTCCCTCCTGGTGGTCAGTCACCTAACATTAACTAGAGCAGAGAGGTGGGACACAGTGCACCTTTTAAAAGCACACTTAAGACAGCACACACATGCAAATGGCTTCATCTCTCCATCCATCTACGGAGATATATGCAGGTTTGTTGGGCTATTCTTTCAAGTGCAACAAAATAGACAGACCGATATAAGGTTATGATGTCATATAATACTGTAGATATACACTTTTTTGTATTGTAGATTGTGTATATTCAGATATATAGAGGAATACCCGAAGGAAGCAGCGGGAGGTGAGCAGCAAACACTGCAAACGTGGTGAGATTGCTTGCAAATACTGAAAACAAAAAACAAAAACACGTCCTGTTTATATCCCCTAGTTTATCATGCAGTATAAATAGAGGTCACCTCAAACTAATTTACAGAAAATAAACATTTTGAAAGCTCACTGACAGAACTGACCGCAGCATTTCCACCCTCTCGTGCTCGTGCTAAAGGAGGGTGCAATCGGCACGCAGGTGGGGTGTGAATGCTGCGGTTTTTATTTTTCTGTCTGTTTGCAGACGATGAGAGAGGGGGAGAAAAATTCTGGGTTTTGTAGGGGAGGTGCAGACTATTTGTCGGAGTTGATCCTCAGCCTGAAAGACACTCTACCAGCAAACTTGTCTCTTTCATTTCCAATGGGGATGTTGTTGGAGTTTATCTTGCACTCAATGTTGACGTCTTGATTGACGGTGATGTTAAGGAACTTGACGGCGACCAAAGGCTGAGAGTAATTCACCTGCAGTAAGAAAGCAAAGGTCATTTTTAGGGGCAAAGCTCAGATTTAAACAAGCAAAACTGTTAAAAAGTTCTGAGTCAATGAGTCAGTTTTGCTTTAAGCAAGCAAAGAACATGTTTTTTTTGTAAAAGGAAATTAAAAATAACATTTTTGGAAATTTAAATTTGACAAAATGCAACAAAGACATTATAAAAATGTTTAAATAAAAAAAAGTTTTGATAGTAGCATTGCTCTTTTCTCAGTTTGTATTTATTTATTTATTTATTTATTTATTTAATTTCTTTACAGATTTTCAAATTTTCCAATGCTACTTTTTTCATTATTTTTGCTGAGTTTACATTTTCAAGTTTTCCATATTGAATTTCACTTCGAGTCCAATACAGAACCTCAGCCTTTAGCATTAAAAACGCTGTTGCTAATGTCCTTTAAGACCAACAGAAATAAATTTTCTTTCATCACTCCAGAGAAAAGCCTGTCCTCAGCAGTGAAGAGAATGTAATTTGTAAAACTTAATCTGAAAAACGGAATTTTGAAAAAAAAAAAAAAGGTTTCAAAGATTAAATCTGTTGAAAAAATAATTGAAAATGTATATTATTTTAATCTTTAGAAAAGAATTATTGAAAGAAAAAAAAATATATATATATATATATATTTTTCTGGATTGTTTGTTTTTTTTGGTCAAATTTCTATTTACAAAATGTGTTTTTTGCTTGAAACAATAATGGGAGAAAGTCACCCCATACAGTTGCAGATGTCCATTAATTGAAAATATTCCCTACCTGAGCTTTCTTTCCATAGTAAGGGTAGTACATCAGATCGAAGGTGCCGTTGGAAGGAAAGTAAAGCATCTCCCCAATTTTGTCAGAGTCGTCTCTCTGAAATGGAGAAGCAGTTAGGAACATATTTCTGTTTTCTGTTTCCTCTTCCTGTGCTGCTTAGAAAACATGCCTGCTACCTACTTCAAGTCTAATATACACTGAATACAAAACGTTTTAAACTTCCAATAATGTGCTGCACATTTTCATTTAATCCCCCTTCAGCGAAGAACCTGGGTCTCTATTATCAGGCAATGATTGGACAATTTGATTGGATGATGCTAAAACCTAATTTAGATTTTTTAGATTTTCCATTGTAGCTCTGACTGTATGTTTAGAGTCATTGTTGTCTTTAAAGGTGAGCCTACAGGTGAGCATGAAGTGTTTGTAGGTTTGTTTTAAAACTGTCCAAAACAACATCAACTGTGGTGTGTCTCTGTTTCGCCTCAGCAGGGTGTCATCATTCAATAAGGATATGGTGATGCAGTGTTAGCTTGGTCTCCTTTAACTGGAGCACCCTTATGTCTGTATGGTTCCCCAGAGCATGATGATGCAAACACCTATTTTTGTTTTCTTCTGAACAAAGCATACTGCATGTTCTTGGGTTCTATCTGACCAGAGCTGCTTCTTCTTCTATGTGATAATCTGGCCCCAATGACTTTCTTCAAATATTAATATATTTGCTTATTATGAAAAGAAAAATCAACTAGCAATTTTAGCATTGTGTTTTAGTCCCACAGACAAATGTTTGAATTGATAAGAAAACAAGTGACTAAATCCAACCCCTCAACATGTCACTGTCCGCTTGTAGAGATGCTCTGAGTATCTTTAGTTAAGAGAAGCCAGACTGACAGGCATACAGGAGAATACATTTAAGTACCCTGTTCGCCAAGGCGGGATCATCCTTTCTTATAGCTCACAATGTTTAAAGGGATCAATGAACAGTTATAACGGCAGCATTTAGTATCGCTGCTTCCTTTTCTATGTCTGCTTCTGTCTCCTTGAAGCCCAGTCGGCTTCAGCAGATGGCCGCTCACATTTCTTCTGGTTCTGCTGGAGATTCCTTCCTGTTAATAGGGAGTTTTCCTCTCCACTGTCGCTACAAGCATACTTGGTGTGAGGGATTGCTGAAGAGTCCATGAGTCTACCCGATCAGCTGGTTTTCCTTAGATAGAATACTTTGAATCAATTTGACTGTATGATCTGGTTGAATTGTTTTTATAAAGTGACCTGAGATGGCGTGTTGTGAATTGGTGCTATATAAATAAACTGAATTGAAATTTATTTAAGAAATATTTATTTTCAAAGTGAATATGACACTGTAAAATACTGTACGCCTTTTAGTTTTATAAATTGAAATAAAATACTGTCACACAGATGATGCTATGTTGCTTACACAGCAATACATATAACGATGATGCTATGTTGCTCACACAGATGATGATGCTATGTTGCTTACAGAGCAACGCCATTTACTCAGAATTTATTGCTCACACAGCAATACATTCTGAGTAAATGACGTATAGGTCCTGTAGCTGTAGCTCTGTCCAACTAATATAGCAATGAGTAACCTTAAACCTTTTCTGTTTGAACTGGAGAAAGTGAACTTGCTTTAAAAAGCAACACTTATCTACCCATAAATGGCAAGTGGATCTTATTTTATTCAGGGATATGAAAGTAAAGGGGGTGATAACAAATGCATGCCACATTATTCAGATTTTGACCTAATTTATCACTACCTGCTAAGCCACTAAGCATCTACATTTCACTAGATGCAACTTCTTTGCTGATCTTACCCATTCGTCCTTGCCAACTTTGTATTTCTGATAGGGAACAATTTTGTGGATTAAAATGAGAAGACAGCAGCAAATATATAGATGAAGACAGATTGCTTCAAAAGAACGCCATCATTAAGAGGAAACTAAAGGGGAATGGTGAGAGGAGCTATGAATGGGCTGGACTCCAATTGGTTGTGTTCAGACTTTCATTGTGAAGGACATAAAGGGATTACCTTTGCACCACAGGTGACAGACGGAGGCTGTCCATCCTTTCCTGGCAGCATACCAATCACCTTGTGGGATAGAAAAAAAAACAAAGCTCTGAAACGTAACAGATGTCTCTGATAAGCACCTGTACTCTTATGCTGCTTTCATGTGGTGTCATAATCATGGTAAATATAAGAGACCAACATGCAAACTGTACATAGACACCAACTCATGCTGTAATTCTGCTGGAAAATTGGAAATACTTTATGATTCCTGAGTTGTGAAGAGGTCAACTTTGACCTTTCAACATGTGAGAGAGCAGAATTCTGTATGATGAGTACTGCATTGGTAATCTTCTATCCTGTTGTGTTTGTAGCCTACACAGTGCTGTGACATACTTTATAAAAAAAAACTATAATTTAAATCTACCATTTAAACTTGTGTCGTTTTTGAAAATGACCATTGATATTTAATTTTAGGAAGTTGCCCAAATAGCAGGTCAGGATAATCTTTGGATCCGCCATATTTCTCTTCTCTACCACAACATAAGCACTTAAACACAACGAGCTGGTAATTTCCACTTACAAGTGGAAAGGATCCTCTTTACCACATGAAGAAAGCATTTATTCAAACCATATTTTCTACTCTTTCCCAGCCGGTCTTTTTTTTTTATTGTTTCCCGCACTCAATGTCTCTTAGCAACAGCATCCAGTTCCCTTCTTTTTTTCCCTTCCTTTCATACCCGATTCAGCTTGATGATGATGCACGGCTTGCCCTCCTGGTATCCATAGCTACGGTCCTGGAGTCCGGAGCATTCCTCCAGAATGGTGCGGTTGAACTGACAGGAGCGCTTCGGGTTATTCTTCACCTCGCCGCTGTCCTCCTGCAGAAAGTACTGCTCCGGGGTGCACTCGTGGTTTTTCTGGGCCTGGATGGAGTCGTTGTAGGCTGCAGGGGGGAGAGGAGTGTGGGGGTGGGGGTTACTCTGTGAAGGCTCATGAGTCAACTGAAGCTCTGCCGCAAGGCAACCTCCTACTCACTGACGGTAAAAAGAATGATCCATTATTAGAAAGAAAGCAATTTGGATAATCCACAGCTGTAAGTCCATCGAGTTAGTTCTGGTAGAGCACAGCAGTCCAACTTACGTGACAGGAACTCATCTAGCTTCTGAGGGAACTTGTCCCAGCTCTCAGTTTTCTGAATGGTGTAAATGATATCGTTGGTTTCCTGAGGTTCATGATGGGGCCTGATCACTAAACCTGCGGGAGACAAAGAGGAAACAGGAAGGTGATGATGGCTCTATCTGAGTGGGTTCTGCACCCACGCTGTTTGAACTCGCAGTATCTGGCACCTGGTGTAGAAAGGCGGTCCTGCCAGGTGGGTTTGTGGTCATCCAGGGTCTGCAGCATGATGTACATGGTGAGAGCAAAAAGGCCCGCCAGGAAGAGGTAGAAAACTATATAGAAGAGGATGATGAGACCTACAGAGGATGAAGGAAAATATTGTTATATTATGTTTTAACAGTTTTTCATTAATTCAACAGGTCAAAAAAGAAATCTTACACTTAAAAAGACACCAGACAACAAATACACAATAAACTATAGCTCAAGACGTTTCAGTTCAAGTTAAGTTGCATTTTTTATGCTTTTTAGCCTTAAAAGTAAACTAAAAACACACGGTCATGGAATTAAAACAGTCATAGTCTAAATAAAACTTTTCTTATTAAGATGCAAACATGGTAATTGATGATGAAAACAAGAAGTTTAATGTTTGACCAAAACGGCATTGATTGATTCCCACCATTTCAATGTGCATAACCAGAATAATCTCAATCACCATGTGCTGACATTAAATGACACATAGAGAGCAAGATTGTAAAAAAAGAAAAGTTTAAAGTCTGTTGATGAGCCCTAAGTTTTAACCAAAAAATAGATGCTTTTGCATGACTAATTCAAAGCTTTATAGTGTGTTTATTTAGATTATTTATATGTTATTTATATGCATTTTGTTTCATTAATGTATGTTTTTACAAATTTGTTTGGTAATACTTTAAACAATACTTCTTTTTCTATTTTTTTAATTCAACTTTTCCAATTACCGGTAAGCATATGTTCTTAATATGCTCTTCATTAAGAAAAAGGCTCAGCTTCCCAATTTAGTGCTTCAGATGAACTTTGATCCACCTTCAACCCATCTTCTCCTTCGCTCATAGTCCATTCTTCACCTCTCTCATCCTCCAGCTTCTTCGCCACCATTCCCCGGTTCCCAAGTAGAAGACTACTCTAATCCACCCTAAAAAGTTATTGATCCAGGCTCATGTCTACTCATAGCTTAATGTCTCCTGCTGGGGTCCGAGTGCGAAAGAACTTTGCATTCATGTCAATAAAATCTTTGTAATTATCTTTATACATCAGGTCCTAAAATCAACATCTATATTTTCCAGTCACTGAAGGCAGACAAGATTTTCCATAGGGTCCTTGTTGGTAAAGCTGTATGGATATGTATACATTAGTGCCATTGAAATGAATTCATGGTTCTGCATGATATATAGATTAAATGGGGTTTAGAGAAGACTCTTAGGTAGCTGAGGAAACAAATTCTCCCCTAAACCTAAGAAACAATTCATAACAGTGCAAATATTCTGTATTAGTCCTCTTCATTTGTAGTATATTTTTGTTACTGATTTTAAAAATTAAAAATGTCAAAGTAGGAAGTACTTTAAAGTATTAACAATCACAAATTAACTACTTGAACTCACTTATCCTCTATTGTATGCTGTGTTCCGTAGAATCCAATTTTTACCAGAATAATGAGCTACACTCATCTTTTTAGAAGGATGCTGGTGACGATTCTCAGTCATCCAGGTCATAGTCATTCCAAAAAAAGAAAAAAATTGAGAAAGCTTTCTGGATGGGAAGCCAAATGTCTTCAAACTAGGAAAACAAGTCCAGTGTTGTTGTTTTTTGTTTTTTTTTTACTTTTTTGGAATCTTTTCAGGAAGCCATTTTTATGCTCAGCAGAATGAGCTTCCATCTCTTGATATAATACAAAATTCTAAATGAAAAACTATTAAACTATTAGAAAACAGTGGTTAGTTACTGACAAATGTCTGTCAGGTTAAAGTGAACAAAACTTTAGTTTTCTCTGTGATTAATAAATAACACTAAGTTATGTAAGTTATGTAAAGACAAACCCCACAAGACCAAAATTACTTTTCTACTCTATATTTTTTTTAAGCAAAAGATAGAAATTAAAGAAACAACTTGACATGTTTATGTATTTTTTTTTACCATCAATTACTAAAAGATTGTGAAACCCACTGCTGGAATCTTTGTGCTGTTGTCATGTCAACCTCCCCAATATGGCCACCATAATTTATGTGCTGCAACAGCCAATGCAGGATCTTTTTTATACAAGAACAGCATGATTAGACACTGTTTCCTCAGAATTTTCTGTGTTTTTAACCCCTATATAACAATCACAATATACGGTGTCCTGCAACTGAAAGTGAAATACATTTTATGCCGTGACTACTGTAGAAAAAGGGAAAAAATAAGCAAAAAATGTGACTAGTGTAAAAAAAAGAGCATGGAGCAGATAGGACTTCTGGGTCAGCATGCTTAGTTTAAATCTGATAATTAAAAACGCAATAGTTATTTGATACAAAAAAAATCGGAAGACAAGGTAACATTTTGTTTCAAACGAAAAAATAAACTGCCTGAATATACCTGGATGAAAATTTCCTTTTAATGAAAGTAATAGCATACAAATATTTGTTTTAACTAGTTTTGATGAGTCCAAAATATTTTGATATTTACTTATAATATGATGTCTACAAAAACATACAAACACATGATGTAATTGCAGGAAGAAAATAGAAATTTATTGAATAAATGAACCATTTTTCTCTTCAACATAACTTTGATAGCAATATTGACTTGACTTACAAAGTAAATTTAAAGTTAACTCATAATAATTTTATTTGAAAGTCGTTTTTCTAAAGGAGATTGTAGATCATCTTTATACAATATGTCATTTGCTGCAGCTTCCTTTTCTTTGTTCACTTGCTGTAAATTTTTAAAACTACTGATTGAATCCTCTAATCCATCAAAGAGGGACTATAGTAATACAATCTCATCTTAAATGATATTATGAAACATTACAGCTAAATTAATGATTTTATCACTTCAGGAAGCTGTGGAACTCAACATGAAGGCCACATTAGACCAACCTCTCTATAACTTATTATACAAAGTCCAAAGTAGATCTTATTTTTAAATAAATAATGAGATTGGGAAATTTAGCTACTTAGGAAACAATCCAAAATAAATTCTAAGTACTGCTAATGTGTGACTCAATACTGTACAAGCTATTATTTTTCAGTGACCTGGATTATTTCATTGTGGAGCAATACGACTATCGCCATTTTGTTCCGCTTGATTTATGCATGTAAATAGCTTTATTATATTTCATGCAGGGAGTATTACAGATTATATAGACACTGCAATGGGAAAGTTTTAAATCCAAGTAAAGTTTTAGGCCATTAATGGAAAAAATTAACATATTCTCATTAGTTTAATGTCATGTCTTGTAGTTCAATTGTCAGCTGTTTAATAGAATGTCATATTGATCCAAGGAAAATAGAAAATGCATTTATGTTTAAAGAAAAGAAATAAAATGAATGAATATCTGCCCATTGGTTAGCTTCTACAAATCAAAACACATTCTATTATCTTATTTTTGTAACAATGCACTTCATTCTACTACTTTTTATGTTTATAAACTACTTCATTATAATCCTACAATGAAGGATCTCATGGTTTTTGTTCTAAGACATTTAAGCAATATTAAGAAAGCATATTTTGAGTTTTTGTTTTCTTTTTTGGTAAAAAATGTCTAGAGCAAGGATTCCCAAACATTTCAATCTGTGAGACCAGAAATAACAACAGACTGGAGGCGCCCTAAATCTACATATTCACCTAAATACTTCACTCTATATTTATTTATACAAATAATTAAAATAAAATTAAAAACTGAAATAACAATAAAGTATTTGATTTTTTTATTGAAATATTTATTTAATTAATGTGCCATTTAATCATCTAATTTTACAATATCATGGTATCTTTAATATTTGAATCTTGTTTAGGATAAATTATTTAAAAATAAATTCAGCATTTAATTGTTTTCATTGGATATTAAGGTTTATGTCTACTGTCCATATACCCCGGTGCTCACATCACAATGATTGTGAAAACCATCTTGTGACCCGCCAAGCTGGAAAGTTAACCTGAAGCTTTAAAGATGCAATGTTTCTTTCTGCTTTATTTTGTTTTAATAGTTTAGTTTAGTTTAGTTTAGTTTAGTTTAGTTTAGTTTAGTTTAGTTTAGTTTAGTTTAGTTTAGTTTAGTTTAGTTTAGTTTAGTTTGATTTGGTTTGGTTTGTTTGGTTTAGTTTTTTTGGTTTGATTAATTTTACTTTATTTTAGTTTAATCTGGTTTGGTTTAGTTTACCACTTACTAAATCATTAATCAATCACACGTTTAAGAGATGCACTGTACCAGACTATTGTTCTAAGACCTAATTTCCACCTGCAGTCCCTGAAACTTTAAAAAACAGTAAATAGTAAAAGATTCTCATGGAAAATATGCCTGAATACAATCTATATCCAGAAAAGCATAATCACTTTCTATAAAATTTGCTATAATATTTAAGAGCATTAAATCTTATGGCTTGTGTGCCTTTATGACTGAATATTCACCAAACCCCTTTTGCCACTCCTTTTAAATATTAAAACACATTAACTCTTTAGTGGTAACATGTCTGGATAGCTGTTAAATGTTTTCTAAAAATCTGGCTAAAAGTGTTTGTAGTCTTTACATAGCTTTATTTATGATAGGAGTTTGTTCCAATCAGTTATATTTTTGAGGGGAAAAGCACATTGGCAGTAAAAGTCATGTCCTGAGGAACATCACCAGCAGCACTGGGAAACAGCTGAATGCCCTGTGACCCTCTGTTTCTGCTGGAAGCCCCCAGCGAAGCGCTCTTTCAGCAGCAGTGTTGCATCTACCTCCCCTGCATAAAACAACACTGGTAGTAATCCATGACTAAATGTCAAGGGGAAGCTGATCCAAGGGAGGGCAATTACAGAAGGGTTCCTTAATGATTCAAAGCCCATGTGGTTGTCCCTTTTTATCCAACTGTTTCCAAAAATATGCAGCCTTTGTTAAATCAAATCAAAGTAAAGTGGGAATCAATGATTTTATTGTGGAAGAACAAGTTATCAGTCTGCAAGTCACTGAGCAGAATTCAAGATGTCTGGAAGAGGCAATGACAAGACAAAGTGCTGAAGCATTTCTCTTTGTCTTCAAGGGAGCAGATTGTGCTGACTACAACGTGACACCACCCAGGGGAGTTTAGAGGTGCAAAGTGGCACACAGAACTGAGCATGCAAGCATCCCTCATCAACGTATAGAGGGTATTAAGTTCACAGCGTGCCCTCCCAGAACACACAGATGATGGACGGCGAAATTCTCTTTCTGCCGTTTGCAAACTATAAATGAGAGCTGCTTAGTTGCTCTATATCCAAGAAGATGGTAAAGAGCAACTAATGTTGCCTCAGAAAACTGGATCAAAGCCCTCTTTGAGGATAAAACAAACGTAATGCACACGGTTGCATTTTTTTGTTTTGTATGCCAGCCTGCAGAGCTGGCATACACACAGAAAACCACATATTTCCTGTCTATCGAAGACAGGAAATGTGTGGTTTTCTCTCAGAGAAAACTGGGAGCTCATGCTGTGTAATGGCTTTGTAACCCGATATAAAACAGTCTACTGAACTCAAAAGAAAGGCCCAAGGAAACAAACTAAATCTTAGAGCTTAACTGTAAGAGCAAGAAAAAAATAAAATAAAACTGCTTTCACTTTTTTGGCATTGCAGTAAGAGCACTACCCTCTTTTCTTTTCAGAGATGCAGAGGACCAAATTAGCCTTGTCTAAATCCCAGACTCAGAACCTGTTTTGTCAGCTGGTGGTCCTGTGTATCATCAAACCTTTTCTGTGCAGGCTGGCATACAAAGCAAAAATCGCAACCGTGTGCATTACGTCCATTTTATCCTCAAAGAAGGCTTTGATCCAGATTTCTGAGGCAACATTATGCAGAAATTCATTGACCCTCACAGCGAGATGAAAAACAAAAATCTACTTCTGATGAAGCTGACAAACTAAATAGTACTTCAAAATACTATTGAACCAAGTAAAAATAAAATATATGCTTTCTACTGGCTGTTAAAGATTATGGGTTTGAAAATTATGCAGGAATATGTCTATATTGTGCAATCTTAATGGGGTGACTTTATTTTCAGTGTTGCCCTGTAAAATGCCAAGTGTATGTCCTGTAATAAGTGACAACAGAAATAGACTAATTACTAAGCCTTAGAGAGCACAGATTAAACAGGCCGTAGGACCTTGGAGCAATGGGGACAAACTGAGCTGGATTACATTTGCCTCTGTGGGAGACAGAGCCGGCCCAAGGCGCAAGCGAATTTAGCTGCTGCTCAATGCCTCCAGAGCAGCAGGGCGTGTTCTGTGGTAATCACTAATGTTTATGAAGGAACTCATTTCTCTGTTCCTACTTTTATAAAATAATAAAGAAAAAGTTGAAAAAAATCAACTATTCTAAACTATTTCAGATTTGATATTGCTGATAAATCTGTTAAGTCTAATAATTGTTGCAAATGTTATTGTCTTAGCACTTGCGCCAGAATCTTTAAAACTGTTTCCAAATCAGTTAATAAAATAAATAAATTTCAATATAAATCAGTGCTTATTAAGTCTTTACTTAACATGTGCAACTTGCCTGTTTTATTAGTTTTGGGATGACTGGTTTTTGGCCGCTCTTTGCTATGCTCCACCCTGTTAATTAGAGGGAGCAGATGCACTGCCTCTCTATCAACATCGCTCTCATTCCACCTACCTACCTCTTTCAGGTATTCCCCACCATATTGTAACTCACATTACACTCACTGTATTCTCATCTGCTTCTGACTCTGGTCACGTCCTAGACTGTCACTTCCAGTCAACAGTCTGTTTTACCATCATCCGTCTTCTCAAAGCCTGCCACCAGCCTGCCTTCAGCCTCTCAGCCATCTTCCATTCTCTCAAAGCCTGCCTTCAGTCTGTTCAGTCATCAACTGCGTGCTCAAAGCTTGTTACCAGCAAGTTCAGCCGGTCACCAGCGTGTTCTGACTTGCCCTGCCTTCTCAAGCCTGCTACCAGTCTGTCCGCCAATTATTCCAGGCCATCATTATCAAAAACATTTAATAAACATTTTACAAGTAACACCATGTCAGGCTTAAGGTCAGGTTCCTAGAGGTTCCTCTTAACAAGATGTTGCATTTCCTGAATTATGACAAATGTGAGTTTGAACATAAGGATGTTCTGTGGTCTTCTTCCTTTACTGCATTTATACATTATAAAACAACATTTTACATTGACTGCACCCAGATAAGTCGATAAGTCAAAATATCAAAAATGGTATGTGTTCTTCCTAGTCCTTTGCATTGCCAGAATGTCCTGAATTGATACCTTCTCCATGAGCCTATGAAGTCATTAGATTAGGATTAAATCCCTTTGCTGAACTACACAGGCCAGGCGGGGCCAGGTTGAGGGTGATACAAATAGCATTTGGCCCTCGGCTTTACCCAGATTAAACTGCCCTTGGTGACATTAGAACACAGACATATGGGTGCTGCTATTTCATGAACCTTTGAAACCATTGAAATGATGGGGAGGGGCCTCAGAAAATGTAAAAAGGGGGAGGGGATTGGATGAGGTGGGGGCACTGATCATCTTAGTGTTAGCAGATTTAAAAACAAAAGCAATAGAAACAGCCCCTAAACATTATTTAGGGGCTGGAGAATGGTATAAAGGTATAAAAGAATAAAAAATGAAATATGTTTAAATGAATAAATGTTTAAACAGGTTTGGGTCAACTTTGTTTTTTTGTACCAACATACCCATAAAACAATTTGTTATGTGCCAATATACCAAAATCATTACAAATGAATTTATTTCTCTTGATGATCAAACAGTTTGATGTTTTAATGGAGATTTGTTTTTATTTAGTATGGAGAAAACAATTTAAATCAATAAAAGACCATTTATTTCCATTGAAATAATTTAAAGGAATTATTTAGCGAAACTGCGTCCAGCTAATTTCTTTTTAGAAACTATTCCTTTATACTAGTAATTAATATCTGAGTAATATTGTTTTATCAACATACTTAAGCATTGGTAATCTGTTTATTTTTTTTTACTGAAGTATACTCTGAGCCATAATGAAGAAACAAAATCTTCAGAAAGAAGCTTAAATCTCTCCCATGATGTAATTTAATGCATTTTTTTTTAAGATATCTTATTACGCCATGTTGCATTTATTATGATTTTTGAATCCCATTTAATCCATTTCAGGACTATTAAATATGACTAATTATGAGAAGTAGCCCCAAACCAATCCTGGGGTCTTCGAATCACTGAAATCTGCTTAAAAGGAAAATTAGAACATGCAAAACTTGTTCAACTTTTTTTTTTGTTGAAGCTGGGGACAGAAATGCATCTCAGTCACCTTTAGGGAATTATTTGGACCTGAGACTTTTGCATTTTGAAAAGGTTTCATATGAAGTGACCAACAATTTGAAAGCAAGATCACCAGCCCTTGTTGAAACCCGATATATCAAAGTTTAAGATTGTGTTCAGAAATAGAAAGGGTTGGACATATATAACTTTCTTACAGGGGGCAGTAAGTTTACAGGTGTGGCCATCCCTCCCAATGCCCCCCACACTAGCAACGCCCCTGTGTAGGTGATAAAAAAAGAAGTTGTGGCAAACAAATTATCAACCTGCATCATATTGAACGTATTTTTGACAGTTGGATGCAAGGAAAGTAGTTTCTGCTTAACTTAAAACAATTACTTCCTAGAAGAAGGGCTTATCTTCAGCAGGGTTCAGAGTAAACCGATGACAAGCACTTTGACTACAGCGTAGAGCTGCTGTAATCTGGAAAATCACATGGAAAAAGAGAAGGACACAGCATGACTTCACCCTTAGGTGCAGCTTTATAGCCCGGAAAAGCTCTGGCCTATATAAGTAATAACCCTCCATGAGGGAAATGATGTGCCGGCTTCTGCGCGGAGCGGTGCCGCAGTCAGATTTCAGCACCACAGCTCTGGACAGCGACAGTCCCCTCATGATCGGAAAACCTCCATAGATAAACTTCTGCAAAGGTGAATTTCTGACACTGTCACACACATTTTAGTGATTTTAATGCACCCAAACCCCCCCACCCCCGGCGCCTGAGGGATATACTCCCTAAGAGCGACCTGTTACAGAGCCAGGGGGAGCTTGTTTGCTGCATTGCTGTAAGCTGCACAGACTTACTCACCCCAGCTGCTCGCCGTTCTGCCCAGAAACTCCCTGGTCCTTGGGTTCCAAACACACTCCTTCCATTCGCTTTTCTCTCCATCCTTTGCCATTCTGTTCTAAATTAGTTTTGTTGTTTTTTTTAAAACCTACAAAAGTTGCGTTGCAATTGCTCTACAGTGGAGGTTGCAACAATTGCCCCTGACACCGGTAACAAAAAACAAAAAAGAAGCCAAAAATTAGGAATGATGAACTCAGACGCTCAGTGCTAAACAGATGGTTGGAAATGAAAGTAAAAAACTGTACAGAGGCCGGTCTGATGAGAGGGAGTACCCAGGACAGACCTAATAATAAGTGCCCTCCCCTCGAGCTATAGCCTGCATGCCGCAGAGTTTTGATGAGTGGTGCAGAAATGTAGTGATACTGCGGTAAAGCACTCCCTCCGCCTCTCTCTGTACGTCTCACACACACACATTTACACACACGCACACAAACCCTGCCTCATCCTCCCTCCCTCTTCCTGCAGGCTAAGCGAATCATCTGCCCTCCATCCCCACTCCTCAATGTCCCATGTCATGAGAGACAAGTCTATAAGCAAATTGTATGACCGGCCTGGCTCTTATTTTATTGGAGCAGGATGCATCATATATCCACACAACAATCAACAAATAATCCCACAGGGCCTCTAAAGGGCTCTACTTTAACATACTCCTATCTACTAGGTTTTTGTTTTTTTTTTAAGTTAAATTAAAGAATCCAAAACACATATTCAGCAACTAAATTATTCTAGAGGTATTTTAGGCACAACTAATTAGAATAAATATGTTGTATTTTCAACCAAATATTACATTGAATCTTATATAGAAGTTTTTAAGCCATTTGAATGCACCGACTGCAGACATTATGTCAGAATAAATAAGCTTGTTAATGAAAAGTAAAAAAAAAATAAAACTACTAACATCATCCTTTGCGACAGTTTAACAGTAGTTTGCATGACAGACACGACGGGGGAAATAAGGAGTGAAGGTAGCGCCCTCATTTGGAAAAAGTAGGCATTGCAGGAGTGCAGAAGGAACAACATGTCCCCTTTTCCCCTCTGCTGCAGCTGCTGCAGTGCAAAGCCTGATGCATAAAGCTGTTCTCCAGGTCTGAAGAAACAGCATTAGATTAAAACAAACAGCATGCTATCAGTGTATTTATTGGTTTCTGGAAAGAGACTGACCAATTGTTGTCTTTACAGTAAAAAAGATTTAAAAAAAAAAGTTACTCACACAATAGATTTCAGTGTGTGGAAATAGATAATACTGAATAATAGTTGAGGAAAGTAACCTGTGGGGTCCCACGAGGCTAAGTACCGGGACCTAAGTTTCTCATACTTGAGCTAAATTATATTTGTAGAGCCAAATACATTAAAAATTATGTCATCAGATGACACCAATTGAATTTTTCTTAATCTGAATCATTTATTCAAAATTTAGTTTTCAAAAACTGTTCGATTTTCACACTAAATAAAAACAAAATTCAGGGTGTTCGGTGGTAATTGCGTTGATACATTAAAACCCTACCATTCACTGCAAATACTGATCTATAACTAAATATAAGGAAATCAAATCTCAAATCAGGATAATAACCCTCACTTTGAGCAGGTAAATAAGATGATCTGGCAACAAAATTAGTATTTGTCCCTTAAGATAAGATAATTACCTATTATACACTGGAAATAAGATAAATATTTCAAACATTGATCTTCTTATTCCATTAGTAAAGTGTCTTACTTGCCTGATCAATTAAGGGAAAATAAACTTAAGTCAAGAAAAATTGACTTACTTGAAATTATTTTATGGTTAATAAACAATGCCTGATATGAAAAAGCATCAAATCAATTATTTGTAAAAGCTTTCACCTTCAATTATTTGACATATATTTACAAGTATTGGGAGTACTTGTCCAAGTAATAAATAAATGTCTTCATATTTGAAATCAGAATCTAGTTATATTAATAAAAGGATAATATAATTCAGGAGGATAAACTATTTCTGAAATAATTAAAGGAGGAACTGACATGAATAATAGTTGTGTTTCAGTTTTTATTGAAACACAGAATAATAAATGCTGATTTGAATTTAATATAATTAGGGTTTAAAAGATTATTAAATGATTGCGAAGTTCCTTTTTTTGCTAATTATATTTGAAGTTGTTTGTATTTTTTTCATGTCATTCAGCCTGTGCCTTTTTCGGATATTAATTGTAAAACTTTTTTAAATATACATTGTGTTGTTTTTAAAATGGGTTTATTTAAAGTTTATTTATTTGATGTAATAAGCATTAATGATTTATTTCAACTGCCTCTTTATTTTAAATAAAAACATCTGTCCATAGTTTTAGGGGGATGCATGCTACAATAAGCCATCACAGCTGCTTTGGTTTCTGTTTCACTCAATAACTTGGCTTGATTTATATTGACTTCACAGTATTTATATGAGTTCACATCCAATAAAAAAAGGAGACCTTTTTTTTATAACTAGTTTGGAACAAAATATTGTTGTTGCATATTAATTGAAAATAATCTAATAGAATAAATACAAATACAAACTGAATTATGCCAGCGTGGTATTTTGTTTTCTGATCTTGACCTAATGTAAGTTGTTTGCATTTACATAAATTTAAAAACAAAACATTTCTGGTTGCACCTATTTGCATTCAACCTGATAAGTTTGAGCTGATGTGGGATATTGCTGATCTGAAACATGGTTTGTGTGATAGATCCATAGGTGGGAATAATGCTACAAAATTTGACTAAAGATGCAAAAATAGAAATATTTTTTCTAGCTTGAATAGATCATGGTTCTCCTGTCAAAGGAAAACATTATGGAACTGATTTGATTTTTGCAGGAGATTGGTGTTATATGTGGGTTCTTATCATCATCAATAACAATAATAAAAAAATTATTTGGACCAAAACCTGAAGTCTTTAAACATGCAAAAAAAACCCGTATTAAAATCCATTGTTTCATTACTCCATCCATCCATACCAGTTTATCCTCGCAGCGTCACTGATGACATACAGGAACATGGACCACTTTTGCTTGTTGTGTAAAGTTCATTATATAAAATTTATTTCCAATGACAATATCAATGCAAATATAGCACTACAGTGATTTCCAAGGTACACCGTATCTTACCATATCAATAGAGTATATGGCACTCGTATAATGGCCACTGTTTCAGAAGACACACAAAACCAACAGCCTCTGTAAACTATTCTGGAAACAAATAAAAGGTATCCAGTACCTTAGGTTTCGTATCAGTCCATCAGACGTATAAGGTGATTACTTGGTATTTAAACTCAAACTGGGCACAATAGGAAGTATCATTTGGAGCATTTCAGTGTAAGGAATCTCTGCATGCATTGCACTTGCCCATTTCATCCGAGTTGACCTCTTTGTGTGTGTTTTTGTTGTTTTTTTTCCTTTATATGAAATGGACTCAAAAGGCGTAGTAAAAATTAAAAACCCTCAAACACGAGCAGGAGGACGTAAACAAATAATAATAAAATAAAAAAAAGGGGATTAAAGAGTAAGTCATACATTTCAAATAGGTCTTTTTCCACTGGATGTACTGCACTGTACAGTTTGGTACCATAACTATTATAAAAAAAGAAAAAGAAAACAAACAAGAGACATTCAAGCGCCTTTAAACTATTACAGGAGAGCTGACTTTTTAAGATACAAACTTAACTTCATGTGGCTTCCTAGACTCCTCCCATCCAAATATATATATATATGTATATATATATATATATGTATTTATAACAATAAGTATTATCTCAATAAAGTTTATCATGGCAACATTATGTAGTCCAATGAACGACACGGGTATTAAAATAGCAGCAAAGTATTAAAAATGTTAAGACCAAAAAGCAGTTGAAATCTGTACACAAATAAAAGTGAATGTAGAAAAAGGGGGTTGAATAAATAACAGAGCTTAAAGGGAATCTTGCATAAAATTATATAAACAACTGTTGTATTTTTTTTTGAGAGGGCTCATTGTTTGCAATTCGAACAATAAGTAATGCATGGGCTGTCTGCAGCAGGTACTTAATTATCTTAGAAAAAGAACAAAAACAAAGAAACAAAGTCATGTTTATACAGTCTATGCTACATAATATGTATTGATTACAAGTATGAAAATGGAGATAACTGCTACATTTTCAATCAACTTGTACAGGTCTATTTACAGTACACTGGGGGTGTGAAGTTTGTCCTCTTTGTGCGGATCGTTCCAGCATTCGGTTTGAGGTGATGGATGCTCACAGTCTCATCAGTTGCATCGTGTTGCACTGTCTTTGAGCTCATGGGTGTCAGTGCTCGGTGGACCAAACGCTAATGTGCAACGGGATAAAAAGCATGACCGGTGATGGAGTTTGTTTTCTTTTTTAACTCTAATTTGTGTCTAAGTATACTCGGCTGGACTAACCCCCCCTTTCAGTGGTAGATTCATCTTTTTCCCACAACCACACAGGACCAAAGTGAAGATCAAATTTTTTTGTTTGTTTGTTTTTACACTTACAGCACGGCATGTCTACTTTTTGGACATGCAGAGTATGACACAGTAAATATGACTTTTTCAAGTCTCAGATATGTATGTTAGACTAGCTGAAACAAGTTTTTTTATTCTAAATATGTTCCTTCAGTTTTTTTTTGTTTTTCTTTTCTCCAAAACGTATTGCTGTAAATTTGCAGAAAGGTTGACAAAGTAAATCGATCTACATTACAAAAATGCAAATGGATACAGTAGGTAGTTTTTAACTTCTCAGTGATGATAACTTGCATCCACAATGACAATCTATTGATACCAACACGTCTCATATACATTCACGAGTTTCAAGAAACACTTCGACGTCCGCAGAGTAGTTTTCGATACTTTGTTGGAGTAAAGTACATGATTCCTTTGTGTCTCAAGTAGTCAGGAGGATATTTGGCAACACCAATCTAGTGTATTAGCGATTATACTGGTGTTTGTGGCAAAAAAACAATAAAAAAAACGACTCGTTGGCAATCAGAACACATCAGTGCAGTACGTAGTACAGAGGAAATACAAATCAGTTGGGTAAGAAAGTAATCTAGTCTGATTGTATTTACTATATTTCCTCACCTCTTTTTTGTTGCTCAAGTTCAGCGTCTCCACTAACCACATCTGGAGATGAGTTTTTAACGAGTTAATAGTAAAGTTTTTATTTCATCTTCATCTGAAAGATCATGTCATGTAATCTGCTCCTCCGGGGAGGAGGGGTCAGATAGCCGTGTCCCACACGACGGCCTGTGGCCTCTGACATGGTGGTGTGCCGGTCTTACGCGGCTCAGGTGTCCGTCTCCAGCTGGGGAGGATGGGCATGCTGTCCTGTTTGCACAGGCTTTTGTCGGGCCGTCTGTGCGCCTTGATCTCCTTGCACAGGCAGCGCTTGCGCTCGATGACCTCAAGCAGCTTGCCATCCCTCTGCGTCTGCGCAGACGGCGTGGTGCCCCCGCCGGCGGGAGGCTGTCCTTGTGCCAGTTGGGCGAGCTGCTGGAACTGCAGCTGTAGGTGGTGCTGTTGCTGAAGGTGCTGAATCTGCTGCTTTAGCTGCAGCTGCTGTTGATGGAGCTGAAGCTGCTGCTGCTGCCGCGACACGCCAGGGCCACTGGGGCTGCAAGGAGCTTGAGCGGGGGACACACCATGCAGCTGCAATGAAGCAGAATGCACATGAACAGATTCAAATCATTATATAAATGGTATATAATGTGTGAATTGTGTTCAATTATTGTTGCAGAAGCAGAACGTGTTTTAAATTGAAATAAAAGAAGAAATATAGAAATCAAACTTTGAGATAAACTTTACTGTTTTCTCACATTTAATTGTTTAAACTTTCAATATTATTTCATTTTTTTATATTTTATTTGTTTAAACTTTTATTATAACTTTTTTAATTTCATATTTTCAAATTTAAGTTTTTCTTTTTTACTTTTTCAAATGTGGGGCTTTTTTTCTAATTTCATTTTTCCTTTTCAAATGTCTGTTTCTCAGAGTTTTATAAATTGCATTCTTTTCAAGCTGTTACACAGATCACAGTGTCATCACTCATTGGGGCAGGATTTCCTCTGCACTGAGGAGCAAAGACACATTTCTATTGGTCCACGTGGATGTTAGCAACACATGTTTATTGGTCAATAGTTAGCGTTTGTATTGGGCGTGAAGTGAAGAGAAGACGCCTGTAAAACACAATAAAAAATTTTATTTGTAAAATTCCATCTAAGACGTTTCTCTTTTAACAATTTTGAAAAATAAAAATTGAAACCATCGATAAAGTTACTCCCAAATACGTTTTTTTTTTTTTCAATATTAAGTTTTTCAAGTTTCATTTGTGCATTGCTTTTTTTTATTATTTAGATGTACAAAATGTTTGCAAAAGCAATGGAACAAAATTCCCTCCATAGAATTATAAATGTAGATTCTGCAGATGTCAAAGAGAGTTTCACTTCCCAGAGACAGCCACTAGGGGGTGCTGTGGCTGCACACTCTACAGTGTGAGGCTATAGGCATGCAGATCCTCTCTGCAGAACAGTTAAACTGCGTCAGCAGTTGCACTACAGCCAGAAACTGGACAAAAATGTGAGACCAGGACACTGCAGTTCACCCTCCTGATACAGCTGAGCGTGTTTTCATGTCCACAAAGCATTCCTTCCTCACTGCTGCTCTGTTTTCCATCAATGCCCCAATTTTTTTAAATTCACAGACAGACCAGATCCTTATTCTGCTCGGTGGGCATAACGACCAGCTATAAATAGATCAGAAGAAGAAGTGTCTCCAACAGAAGGGGAGAATTTGTAACGAGAACAAAATTTAGGTTGTCTTCAAAATAAACAGTCTGAAATTTACTGTCGTCTGCAGCTGTAAGGCCAGTCGAGATATATTCACCTGATTCAGGGCTTCTCGTACCGGCAGGCTGCTTTGTCTATGGACGTCTCCTCCACCCACCTGTCTGACTCCAGCAGCAGAGGAGGAGCGGCCCAGCCGCCCCACTTCTGCAAGCAAACAAATGTTACAATGCAATCATTTATCAGATTATCAGAATGAAACATGGAGGTATAACAGACAACTAAATATTATAAATACTGAATATTCTTTCTACAATTTTTATATTATTTGATTACTTCTGACCATGATTGTTAAAACCAAAAGAAGACCCGAAAGAACTATTAAGATTACCCTATTCAGCAGTTAAACCTACTGTTTGAGTAATAACTGTTGTAAGATGAACTTTAGGTAATAACCAGAGGCAGGTCGTCATCCAAAAAACTTCTTGAAAAGTAAAAAAGTACTTAGAGAAAAGTACTGCTCGAATTCTGAGTAATTTTTGGATCATAACATCTGATTTAATGTTTAAAGTGATTCAATCAAGACATAAAATTATGTTCAAACTCTGTTTTTTTTTTTTTTTTCAAATAAGACAAAATGTTTTATTAAAACAAAATGATAAATAAATAAATAATAATGACCCATTTCAGCTAGGGATAAGTTTTCTAAATATACATTTTTAACATAAACTTACAAACCAATCCTTACAGTAGGCAATGCATGTGTTAGGAAAGATAAAGAACTTTAAATTTCTACATTTTATTGTATTTTCATTCGATCTCCAAATATCTCAGGTGTTACTGGTGTTGGATGGATTAATGAGAAATTACTTGAGTAAGAGTAAAGTAAGAGTCCTAAAAAATACTACTTAAAAAATAAGAAATGACTCCTTAAAGGGATTTTTGTTCAAAAGGTTACTTAAGTAAATGTACTCAGTTACTACACATTATAATAGCAGGGGGTGGGGGTCCTATGATACAGCAGATGGGAATTCAGCTAAAGCTGAAAGAGTAATGCTGTGATTTTAAAATCATTATCGATGAGAACTGAAAACTGCTCCAAGAATCCTATCAGTTACAGTTTTTGCATCAGTTCATATCATCCTCATAAATTGATTTCCTATTATTTCATAAGAACAGGACCAGTTCTATGGGGGCATGGGCCCCCATTGACCGCTCTCTAGAAGCACCTATGCTTAATAATGTAGAAAACAAAAACTTAAATTTTTTACAAGTTTATTTATTTATTTATTTTTTTACAAATTGCACTCAGGAAGTGTGACACACATTTGGAGGGAATTACCATTATTCTGATTCACTATTATTCTGATTCTAAACTGGCAACCACAAAGCCTCTGGTGGAGCTGCAAATATCTAATTAAATACTTTAGTTTTTTTAAGTCTGCCAAATAAAACACACTGAAGTTTGATCGAATGCAGTAATTCGGTGGAGATTGACTGACTCTGTTTTTTACAGGCTGACACTGATTTTGTTAACAGCAATCTAACCGATCCCAGATATGTGCTGCCAATTTTTTTCAGCTGATACTGTTTTTACTTCTAACTTTTACCTGTCAAAACTGATGCTGTAATAACAACTATCACAGAAATGTCAACTGAAACAAAAAAGGAAACGTTAACAAATCAATCAAAAATATGAACAATGGAAAGCAGATGGAGGCAGTGGAAATTCATCTGCATCATGTGATCTCAAGTCACAGTGATTTAGCAAACTCATGCACATATACAAATAAAAGACAGTAATATTGGCCCAAAATATTTATGTCTAAGGTATACATTTGCAAATCCTCTCCCAGTTACTCAAGTGGATTCATTCACAGAATAGAGCAACGGGAAGATGCAAATATTAGGTTTGCTAACCTCCGTTACGACAGGCAGGAAAAGTCTGGCATGGAAGAGGGAGTCCTGCTCTGGGTAGCGCTCTGAATCCTGGGTTGTTGTCAACACCTGCCAAGGACTCGCTGTGACCTAAAGCCCTGCTGGTGGCACCGCTATAGTGAACAGGGATTCCTGAGTGGCCTCCTCGAGAGCCCAGACCAAGATCCTCCTTGTCCATCCTCAACAGTGCGTCAGTACTGCCATTCCAGGCCCGCCCTTCGTCTTCTAAATCAGGGAAAGGATAAAAAAAAAGGTTTGAAAATTAAAGACATACCAAATAAGAGCACTGATTCTTTTTCAACAACTTTAATGATTTCTTGTGATTTTTTTTAACCCTATAATGCCAAATGTATCGCATTTGATACATACGGTTTCTGAAATGTTTTGCATCTGACACCTTTTGCATAATTTAATGGTAAAAACTTTGCTCAAAATCCTATTGTACACAATCAGATATATCTGATAACAGAGGGCAGAAGACTACACAAAAAATTATCTTGACTTATCGCATAGTAATAAATTATTAATATCAAAAATGTATTTCTGTTTTTTCTTTTTACATATTCTGTTCGAAGGGCAAATAAGGAATTCAAACAAAAAAAAGTTATTTTCTGTTTTGTTTTATTCTTGGATCGGGCTTTAAAGGGTTAAAGCACTAAAATGGTATGAGCAGATGATGTGTTAGCTGCAGAAGGTAACCGAGGGGGACTTCTGTCAACCTTAAATAACTCAAATCACTGCAGGAGGTTCAAGCAAAACAAGTTTTGGGAACCTGTTAAAGAAATATTTGGTTTGTGTTTTTGGCATGTTTATATGAGCTGTTTATTTAGGAGTTTATAATCTTCATAAATAAGTGCAGGATAAAGTGCAGTGGCCGAGAGGTAAAAATGCTGTGTACATACATGATATCCCACCTAATTGAAAAGGTCCTACTCAACAAATAGACTAGCAAAAACGAGCCAAACGCACAAAACACATGCAAAGGAAAAATGATACAACTAGCAAAAAACAACCACTGGGGGGTCAGTCAGCAGACAAAGACAACTTTCTCTTCTTTCATTGTTTTATTTTTTAATATTTAACTTTTTTCATTCTAGTCTTGTTCATAGGGTTTAAAGATTGGCTACCTATGTGACATGCAATATAAATTTAGTATGATCATTGTTTAAATATTTTTTATCATCACCTAACCCACTACCTGAGTTAGAGCCTCGTCTGTTTGTAGCGGTCGTTCTCAGACTGCCTGTAGATCACGCTATCTGCACATTTTTATGGGGCCAAACCAAACCAGTATTTCTGTCTGAACATTGTGGCAGCACTTTTTGTTGTAGAGCTGCAACTAATGATTATTTTGCTAATCGGTTAATCTGTTATTATCTCAATGAATCAATTATTTATCTGATAACACAAAGTGCCTTTAAGAAGATTTTAAACAGATTCCATGCAAAGTAAAGCTAAACCTTTGCCTCCTGAGGAGTTCTGGATAGAGCTTAATCACAGATAGAAAAGGTCTTCCACCTTAAAACTAGAGCGTTTATATATATTTTTACAGTTTGGCAGAATTGCTGCTCTGAGCGGTTTTCTCTTTCAGCCACTGGCATGTTAGACTCTGTATATATCGAGTTAACTATTCATGATTAATAAATAAGATGATTATTTCAAAAATTTATTGTTTCAGATCATGTTTGGAGATCACTGGCTACATGCCAATTCATTCCATTGCAAAAACTATAAATAATTTGCACAATCTAGCCTCAATCCTTATTTTGAATCTTTAAAGATCAGGCCCCAAATCTATCTTAGAACCTCAATTTTGTCTTTTCTAAGGCTCTGGTTCCAGTTGCGCTTCTTAGCAGCTTTTCTTAACTTGCAGTTGTGTTTGCTCCTCGCAGTATTTTTCCTTTGCATGTGTTTTAGGTGTTAGCATTATTTAGGTGTTAGCAGCGTTTTCTATCATGCTGCTCTTTATTTTCCCCTTTTCAGATTTTTTTTTTTTTTGCCTCTGTTCTTTGAACTACTCTTATTTCTGAGTTTGCAGGACCTTTTGAATTTGATGCATACATTAACGTGCACCTCTTGGCCACTCTAATACAGGCATAAAATGGGGTTAACTTTAATTGCTGTAATACCTTTACCTTATTACATGGTTACTCAGATGAGCTTTACATTGTCTGTTCTTAGACAGGAAGAGCACCAGCTTCTACTTTCATTCATGCTTCAGTATGAGTTACCACCCAATAACCAAAAGTTTAAAGGTCTGTAAAACTCTCTTTGCATAATCCATTTTGACAATCTATAGTTGATCCTTGAAAATGCTAAGCAGGTTCTCACTTACAGATAACAAAGCACATGCTTGTTAACCCTCAGTTAAAATATCCAGTTATATCCCTTCAGGTCAGAGTTTAAATAATGACTTACTCTCTGCCTCTCGGCTCCCATGGCTGAAGGACAGTTTCCTATGCATGGGCCAGTAACACCCCTCATCCGTAGCTAAGCTGGAGCTGCTGTCCCAGGGCATAAAGCCAACTTTTGACTGTGATGAGGACACGCTTTTAGACGTGCCCTCACCCAGACCAGTGAGACTTGAAGGCTGTTGCAGAGAGGGTGTCTGAGAGCTGGCCCTCAAGCTCTCGTATGCCGGCGGCCTCCGAAAGCCACCTGATGGGTAGGTCCACAACAGCGGGCTGTCTGAGGAGGGCGGCTTGTATGCCGGTAGGCCGTGGGGTGTGTGAGAGCGGAGGTGTGGGCGAGAATGAGGACGCTGGGAAGAGGACAACGGCGTAGGAGTGGAGCTGGTGCTGCTTTGAGGTGTTTGGCTGCTAGAGGTGGTGACGCTCTCTACTGGTAACGAGTGTGGTCCTCCATCTCTGTCTCTGTCTCTATCCCTGTCCCTTTCTCGCTCACGTTCCCTGTCTTTATCTCGATCCCTGTCCTTGTCCTTGTCTCTGTCTCGCTCCTTGTCCCTGTCTCTGCCCCTGTCCCGGTCTTTCTCCCTTTCACCTTTTTCAGACTTCAGGAGGAAGCTCACAGACTTGCCCTCCTTGCCTGTACTTGAGGTTTGCGTCTGGACCGTTGCCTGGTTGGACGTCTGAGAGCTGCTCTTGGTTGGAGCAGGGGAGTCTCCTCGGTCTGGCTTGCGGTAGTGATGATAGTGCGAGGGGCGATGGTGAGGATGGTGGTGATGATGAGAGAATGGAGAAGTGGATTTGGAGGAGGGAGGTAGTGGGGTGGAGTGACTCCTGGCCCTCAGTCCAGGAGCGGGACCTAGCTGGGAGTCTCGGCTGTATTTGTCCTGCTGTGATGTGCCTCCTGATGATTCTTTTGACCCCGATAGGGTGGTGGAAACATTAGAAGAAGCTGATGATGAGGTGCTGGCTTGAGTTGTTGTGTTGGATGTTTGGGCTTTAGCTGAGGACGTCTTGTTTTGAACCCCAACCCCGCTAGAGGCAGCTGCTGGCTGAGGAAAGGCAAGCAGAGGGGGCCTGTGCTGCAGGAGATTGGGGAACGGGGCAGGGATCTTCGTATTGGACTCTGACTCTGATTTGCCTCCTTGTAGCAGATAGGGCGTTGGAGCTCGTGGTGTGTGGGGACTGGTGGACAGGACCTGGGGTACAGGAGTGGAGGACGCAGAGGAAGGCAGCGGGGAGGAATGGGAGATGGAGACTGTAGCTTTGGGTTTGTTGTAGGATGGGGACGAAGAGGAAGGGCGAGGGAGAGAAGAACTGCTGGAGGAAGAAGTGGTGATATGGTAGTGCTTCGAGGATTTTGGCTTCTCATGCTTCGGAGGGAGATGCCTGTGGGAATCTCTGTCCTCCTGATGCGGGTATTTCATCTCCTCATAGATTGCCTCGCTCTGGTCAGAGTCAGAGTCGGGCGTGGTGGCCACAGGGGTGACGGGGTGGGGCGTAGCAGTCTGGCTTTCTCTTGTGAACACTTGGCCCACCATTTCTATGTAGACTGGCTCATCCTCTCCATCTCCTGTCTGAATCTGAGAGTCTGCTGCCTGGAAGGGCAAGGGGGTGGCAGAGGGAGGCACACGTGGAGGAAGGGAGTCAAATGTCAGCTGGGTACTGGGACTCCTTTTGGGTTTCAAAGGAGGCACCTTCTTTGCTCCAATCTCCCCAGAGTCAGACTTCTTCATGGCTGCAAGACATACCAAGGTGGTTAAAAAAGTGGTTAATTTTTTTAAGCAATGAACATGAGCAAAAGACGCACTTGTACTCACAGTTTTTCTTTTCTGAGTGCTTGGACTGCGAACTGGAGCTTGAAGGTGGCGGCGGGGTCTCAGGGGGTCCTCTGCTATCTGCAGACGAGGAGCTGAGGCGGGTACTTGGATGGCGTTTGGGTTTGGCTGGGGGGCAGCGGCCGCCTGGCTGCGACTGAGTGTCGGAGTAATCTCCATTCTCAAGGCCTGCATCCCCACCGCCAACCGCGTGGCAGGACTGAGAGCGGGGTGCCATGGCAGAGGCACAGGTGTGAGGGGACAGGTCCTGGGAGGCTGGCATGGTCATAAAGCCCATCCGGAAATGTCGTCGGAAAGAAGCCAAGTCCCGAACTTTACCCACAGTGGCTGATGGGTCATTCTGGGTGGAGCTGTCAAATGGAAGGTGAAGAAAGGAATTTATCCTATGAAGAATCAAATTTAAATTAGGGTTGCAAAAAAAAATAAAAAATATTCTGTCAAATGTCATGATGCTTTATTAGACATCATTTGTATTGATTTAAAATACAGCTGATTGGATCTTAAATGTAAAAAACAATATTTACAGGCAAACATCTAAGTCATTATGTAACTTTTTATGAAACTCCCACCCACTAGTTAGCAGCCTATTATCTTGCTGAACTGCACCAGTCTCAGCAAAGCAACATTGAGATATAGTAAAGTTTTTTCAGAGGTATATTATTTTAAAAATTACCAGATATTGTCTTTGTTATTATACTGTGATATATTGGGATAAATCACATTGTTACAAATGCATCATGATACATATCATCTCACCAAATTCATTACAATTTGTACCCCTAATATCAATATCTGGGCATTTTACTGACTACTTGCTCACTTTTAAGCCCCATGTGGAAAATATCCTAAATATCCGAAACAAGTGTTTTTCACACACTGCTAGCAAGCAGCTCATTGGTGCAACTTTAATGACTGTGTGAGACTATGGAGATTACTTGTACATCATTGCTTCGTCACAGTGTCTCAGGATGCTAGACTCCGTCCATCTCTCTTCACTGAGATCCATTGCAAACTGCAAAATGTCAACACACCACAGTGATTTATATTTCTAGGTTTCGGCTGCTTAAAGGAATTCCCATTAGTTAATTCTTATATGCAAGGAATAACTTGGACTGTTTCTGGCCTAAATCTGTTCTAGGGTCGAGAAATGTAGTTTCATCTCCAACAGTTTTCTGTTTCATTCAGTTCCTTTTGCTTGAACTGAATTGGCCAAGGAAAGCCTCCGATCACTCAGCTCCGCCCTCCAGGAGCTTGCTTTAGAAAACTTTTAATCAACTCAGTTTAGCTTGTGAGGCTGATTCAAAAACACTTACCTGTTTTTCATAACGTGTTGTTTTGACTTTTGACCATGTAACTTTGTGTTTTATTTATTGTTGCCTCTTGTCCAGGACTCACTTGAAAAATAGGTTTTTATCTAATCTAATAAAATGTTAAATTAAGACATAAAAAAAAATCACAGTTAAGTAATAAACATGGTATTCCATTTGTACTGACTTGTCTCTTATGTTTCTTCTCTCTAGATCTCCTTGCTCTTCAAAAATTCCCTTTACATTGTAAAAAATGGCTCACGGGGGTTCAAGTGCAAGAAGCAAAGCTGTGCTACTTTGTTTTTGCTGGACTCAAAATACAAAATCAGCTCCATTGTCAGAAGCAATTTAGCAGCGTATGGAAATCCCCCTGTCTTTTTTACATGTCTACATCCAGAACATGAACCTGTAGCCTGAGCGAAAGGATCTCCCGAATCATTTTGTCTGTTACCATGGGAACGGTTGTGAATATGGTATTTGATGCTGGGGCTTTGAAACGATCAATGACACAGACTCAAACCGTCATAAATAAAGCAGCCAAAGAAGATCAATCAGACAAAGTATTCTATATTTCATACGAAGCAGCAGCTGGAGCTGCAGTCCCTTCTCTTTAAGCATATGGTCCTCATCCTTTCTTAAAATGTGTATTTTTCCGTGATTTGAGCAGGCAAGTAAGACAACCTGCCAATGGACCAAGATTATTTACCTTTAAGATATAACACAACAGCTTTATTATCTTATTTCAAGTGCATAGAATCTAATTATTTTTACCTAAGGATCATAAATACTCCATTTACCAATCGTCTTATAAGCCTTCTCAAACTATGGTGAAATGCATTTATTTTTCAGAAATTGATGCTTAATTTTGTTTTTGAAGTGCAGTATATTTTCTTTAAATGCAAACATTACAATACAAGTTAGTAAATTTTACTCTTCATTTCAGCTGGTAAGAATTGCCAATGGAAAACAATGATTATTATCTTATTTCAAGTCTATAATATCCCATTTTATCAGCAGATCATCTTACTTAACTGCTCAAATTATAAATATGTTGACTTTCAATAGACCTTTACTTATTTTTAGATCAGTTGTGAAAGTGTTTATTAAAAGAATGATCCTCCCTTTAATTATATGACACATTTTTATAGTTGCAATAAAGGTTTGCAATATGGATTTTTACTGTAAAAGAAAACAAATCACTTTTTTAGTAGATATGAGATTATTATCTCTATAGTGAGGAGGGATTTCAGATGAGTTTGTCAGGTCAGAGGTTCAAACTACGGAAACAAAGCTGAGAAGACCAGAGCCCTGCTGAGCTAACCAAAGGTTTACAAATGTGTTCTGACAAGCCTCAGCTTGCTTCTACTCAGCTGAGTAGTGTGCTCTTCAGAGGGGGTGTTACACTGCTTCACCCCCCATCAGCATGAGAGAAGTCCCTTAAGTCATTATCGAAGGGTTACTGTGAATCTTCAGCTTAGCAGAGAAACTTTGCTTTTGTAATAGATGACATACACTGCCTTCAAAACTGTTAACACTTATTGCATCTTTTTAATTTTGTCTTCCAACAACTTTTGTGTATATAACCTTAATTTGAGAAGGTAAACAAGATGATCTGCTGGTAGAATGCGTACTTTTGCCAATATAATATGATGCTTATTCTAAACTTACAAAATATTGAGACAGAGTTGTTGTTTTTTCTTATTTCAAACATAAATTACCTTATTTAATAAACAAATTGTCTTACTTATCTGCTCAAATCAAGGGAAAATAAACTTATTTCAAGAAAATTAATATTACGTAGGACTTTATCGAAAATTTATCGCACGGCTTTAGGTAAACATATTACCAGGGGGATATTTTGATGATCCACCTGGAAAAAAAACTATTTAGCTATGCTTAATTTTTTGCAATGCAGAATAAATCAAACTGATCTAAGACAGACTTAGTGGTTTGATAGAGTACTTAGATGATAAGCATGATCAGTTCGACCAACAATGCAAAATTGTCCCTCTAATCAAGTCTTACAATCTTAAATCTAGCCCAAAAAGTCTTTTTGATCTTATTTTGAGATTTATATACTAAGCAAGAGCAGATTCTCAGATTTTCTCAAAACAAGAATTCTTACCAAGTGCAGTTGCCTTACAGCAGGGGCAGATTATTACAGAGATTCTGAGTAGAATTTATTCAAAGGAAGAATTATAATCTGCTCTTCTTAGCATATCTCTAAACAAGATCATAAGAGCCTTTTGGCTAGATCTAAGATCGTAAGACTCGGTCAGATTGACAGATTGATGACAAAGTTTAAAGAAGAAGTTTAAAACTGAGTCTGATTTCAAATCATAACCCCAGGCTTAAAGGATCTCGTTCAATCTGTTATCTGAAAATGGCTGTAAATCTAAGCAATGCTTAAACTAAGTTTACAGGCAAGAACAGGATCAATCCAGATGGATACACAGCAGTTATTAGCTGCTCACCTGCAAAAGTGACGAGAAGAAAACTGTAATTGAGACAAAAGCCTGTCTGCAGTTTCTCGTAAGCAAAGTAGTGAACGAGGTAAATGTGGGGGGGGAAAAAATTAATCCATACTGCTTGGTGGAAAACTGAACACTGAGCACCTTGGAAAGCATAGTGAGATATGGTGGGTCATCATCATGCTGTGGGTAGGTTTTTCTACAGCAGGGACAGGAAAGGTGGCCAGAGTTTATGATAATATTGGGGTGCTAAAAAACAGGGCAAACAACAAAGAAAACAGAAGAGCCTGTTTAAAACACGCAGCAGAACCCAGGGAAATCCACTCAGAGTTACTGTGGAAGGGAAGCATGGCATATTCAGCTGTAGGGAAAATTTAGATAAATTAAATCTACATGCAAGCCTTTAGGGATGCATTTTTGTTTTCTATTAAATCCAACTGATCCTTAGTCACCCAAAAGACTAGGAGTCAAAATGGCAGTAGAAGATGATTCTATAAACTATGGCCCAGTAGGGCGATAAACAAATTCACGCCACACTTTTCAGATTTTTAATTCTAAAACATTTTAAAAACAATGCAGTATGCATTGCAATGCAAGTGTTTAACTACTTTGTGTTGATCTGTCAGATGAAATAAAGTGTCTAAATTATTCTACAAGACACTGAAAGAGACTAAAAAACCAACAAACCACAGAAGAATACACAAGTTTCCAAAGCACCAGAAGGAGGGACACACAGGCTCTCATTTCCTCCACTTGTATCAGACGGTTCTCGCCTATGTACCACTCCTAATGTGATGGAACGCAGACGTTCATTTGTTTGCGCCCTTCAATGCCTGTGGAGAGTGACTCCTTGCAATCGGCATAGATACCAGAAAGACAAATTTAGCTTCGGACAGAGGTTGAGCATTTCCCTTCTCACAGCTTCAAGCTCACTTTTTTCTCCTCCCCTTGTTTCTTTAGATGTAGAATCAGATCAAAGACGGTTCTTCAGAGAGTATCAGGACTCACTTCTTTTTATTTTGCACTGCCTTTCATATGTTTTAAACCAATAATCTGCAGAAGCTAAGGTAGAGATAAAACAGAAGAACAATAATCTCTTGTCAAACTTTATTTGCTCTTTCAAAAAGAATCCAGTAGCAGGCTAGAAAAACCCTAATGTACCGTCTGTAAATACAGAGATTGAGATAGGTGGGCTTTTCGCTTGGCTCTGCTAAAGAAGAACCTTTATAACTAAATAGTTCACTGACTGAAAATTGCTCCTTGACACTGAATTGGATTTAGGGCAGCACAGAGACACTTGTTCTGCTTACTGGGATCTGAAAGCTATGTAGAAACCAGTTTTAAATCGAGACTAGAACTCATTCAGCAAAATATGACAAGATAAATGTAAATACAATAAAATAAAACGGAATTTGGTCCTAATAAGTAGCAGATCATTAAAAAAACTCTGAAAAACAGAGAATAACATCTAAACAGCGAAACATAGAAAAATAGATCAATCAATAGACAGACGGACGGACGGACGGCAGACAGACAGACAGACAGACAGACAGACAGATGACTTTCTAAGGATTTTCATCCTAACAAAACACAACCAATTAGTGAATTTCAGACCCAATGACACACTCACAAATAATGTATCATCCCAAAGACAGACTACCCAAACCAAATCTGGGCGCCATTGTTAATGCCCGGACGCCTACAAAGGAGAAAGCAAAACAACGACTACAAAAACGTATGGCGCAGCACAGGCGAACCAGCAGTTCTGGTTAAGATTCAGCCGTACAGCAGAACCTGAAGAACAAATGGCACATATGGTATAAGATAAATGTCAATAAAATTTATTAAAAGTATTAATTCCTTGTCAGCTCATACATACTTGTCGCATTGGAAGTAATGCGTACTCATAAATGTGTTATTTACAGTTGTAATTTTGCAAAGTTGCAACTTTTATTTGTAACTTTTAAACGTGTGTTCTCACAGATAATACAGCTGATCTTACATCTATGTATCAGTTGAGAACAAGAAAGAATTACAATTTTGTTTATATGTATTGACTTACACTTGAAAAGTTCAGACACCTTTAATGACATTCATCTTACGACAAAGAAAGTTATAACAATGCTGGCGTTCTGATCTTGGGGTGTAGAGGATAGATGGTTTTAAAGAGTGATGGAAGCCATCTTTGGCTACAATTATATTATTATGATACTTAATTATTATATCATGATACAAATAGCCAAACCCAGAACACAAACAAAAAAACATGTGTTTAAAAAAGATCAAGGCTCCAACTACAGATAGCTCTGGTGCGAGATAGACTTTTGTTTTTAGAGAAGACTCTAAAGGGGTCGATTAACATCCTCAGCAAAACTGAGTGAAAGTCTGGTTAGCTCTGATTTTATGTACAGCTTGCAAAGGCAAAACTAATTCTATTTAAAAAGTAACATTTGCAAAGCAAAACAATTGGATAAATGATTAATTTATACCTGCCGTTGACCTTAATGAGGATGCTTTTAAAAGCAAGACATCTGTGTGTGGATTTCTAATTTTTGGTCCCCAAAATTATGAAATAAATAACTTTACAAATAAAAGCCTGTTCTTTGGTGAACTTCCTCCTGCAGTTATTGGAGAGAAACTACTGAAAGTAGCTTTTTATGACCTTCATATTTAAAATGATTGAAGTTATCCAGAGCCACAGTCTGCAGAGCCCTGTCTTAGCCAAACCAACAGGCTTCTGCTGTCACCTTTAATCTTGATTTATTATATTCAGATATTCAGAATATTGTCAACTTTACAAAAGCTTTAATGATTTTAGAGAAATCGCATCTTTGGAAAAAACAAAACAAAAAAAACATTCTGCCAGTAGCAGCTAACGTTTCATTTTTAACTCATTTTTCTAGGCCAGATTTTGAGTGTGTTTAACCAGCTAAATACAATAAAGAAAAGAAAAAAAGCGTGACTGAGAATATCCAATCTGGTTTAAGGTCAAACTGGTCCAGTTATGTCAACTCTTGTCAAATGCTGAGGTTAAACACCAACATCTCAATCTGGAGCTGTCCTTATTCTCCGAGACCCACTGACACAGTACATGCTTGTTTGCCCTTAAGTAATGGGTTGATAATCTATTTCCATCTCTTTTCCTTGTCAGTACTATGCTGGTTTTACCAAGAGTATAACTCCTACCTTCTGGTCCCTTTGATGCTGCTGGTGAATGTTTGGCAGCATGTGACCATTAAATATCCAGAGGCCACAAAAAAGCCAAGATAAATATGCTTAGTCATGAATGAATTACCACGAGGAGAGGAATTCGTTAAAACCATCAAAATAAATCAACTTTAACTGAACTTTATTTTTTTATTCAGATAAATATTATTATTTTTCTGATTGCTAACTGATGTAACAGTGTTTTTTTTATTTTATTTAGGTACCTGAAGTATCTGTAATTCATCCTTACCTGCCCAGTTGTCTGCTTAAAAAGGTTTAAAGTGAAAAGAAATGTGCTACTCTTGCTCATATTTCTGTGCTGGGATTAATAAAGCTTTGGCTGATAGCGAGGTTTTCTCCCACCAGTTGTCTCTATTGGGAATAGTCTGTCTGCCTGTATTAGCGCCATAAGAAATTGACTCTATTTTTAAAACTCACACTGAAACTCACCTTTTTACCATCCTGCAGCTCTCTCCTGCTGAATGTGATTTCTCTCCAAAGGCCCTACAGATCTCCGTTCCAGTCTATTCTCTAGTCATTGGTCCTTCCACGCACGCTGCATTCCACTTCCCACTTTCTGTCCCTGAAGCCTCCCACACAGCTTTGCTTTAGCTGTTCATCGTGTCGAGACTGTCCCACTTGCTGCACTGCAACTCAGCCGACCCCAGATCCAGCAATGACATTGATCTGTGCTGCTAACATGTGGACCGCTGCCTTACCATTCAGAGTCAGAAAGCACTCGCTGGAACTTCTGCATTCCCCTCCACAAACAGCCAGGAACACAGTGCATGTTTTGCTGGGCTGTAGGTGACTCACAGCTCAACGTCACATCTCTCCTCTGATGCTCGGATAAACAAGATACACTCACTCGCTGTGAAGCGTTTGGTTTTCACCACATTACTGTCATGTGCAAACTGTCATGTGAGTGTGATGACAGAGTGTTGTCAACACCCTCTGCAGGACACTTGTTTGTTTATGCCACTGAGTGTTTGTTGGTGTTTTAGTAGCTTAAGTTGACTATGAAAATCCATACATAAAAGTCTAGAACAAAATGTTTCTAAAGGTAAACTAATCTGCATCTTTGGGGTAAGATAACTGTCAATATAAATGATTACATAGGTGTTTGAATATATAACTCAATAAATCGAAGTATATTTGCAATTTGTATTTGTTTGTTGTCATTAACTCTTAGACTTAGACAACTTTTATTGTAATTTTGTATACAGAACAAATTTCGTTCAGTACAGCTCTCATGACATTCGATTTCTTAAAGTGCAGCAGTAAAAATCAAGTACAAATCAAAAATGTACGAGTACATTTTAGAAATTTACAAGGGCAAATCAACAACCACTGATGAAGCTGTTTCACTCCCTACCAGTATGTAGCAGTAATCTCCCCTGAAAGATGTTTGCAAATGTCTTTAAGCGAGAAGAAATGGAAGAAGAAAAAACAGAACCATCAACTGAACATTATTCTTCACATATCTCGAAAACAACATCTTGGAAAAGTTAGATTGTTCAGTCGATGGTTCTTTTTTCTATAACTTCCTTTTCTTGTTGTTTAATGTTGAATGCTGAAGAACTTTCAGGGGCTTTTACAGCCACCAGCTGATAAGAAGTGAAACAGGTTAGTCAGGAGCGGTGGATTTGTGTACATTTGTGATTTTTTGTCCTAAATTTGTGATTAATTCTCGTAAAAAAAAATAATTTATTCCACTAAAATTTGAACATAATTGTAAATGTGTTATTTGTTCTTGTAGACTTTTGATTAATTGTTATAGTTTTGGGAAATCTCAAATCTAATCACATTCATTGACATACATATACAAATTTAGTCACCTATGCAAATGTTTTTAGTGACAATTATCTTACTCCGTAGATATCCTGTCTCTTGATAAACAAAAGGCTTCTCAGGCTTTCCACTTAAAGTAAAGAGTGTCTTGGTAAATGGACCATAACACATAAAATTTTCAAATTTTGGCACCAACATAAATATCAACATTTTTCACTAGGATTTTATTTTATAGATAAATACATGGAGCCACATATATTTATTTACCTTTCTCCTTCACTCTGACTATGTTTTACTCTACTAATTAACCAGACAAGAAAAAAGGAATTGGTTAATTTTTACTTTCATTTGGCCCCGAAGGCAAAAATATCTTGCAGGTCAGCTGGTTAAAAAACAATTAAAATGTTAACCATACCCAATCACATTTTAAAACTGAACAAATTTTTACATAAAGTATATTTTCCCTCAGTTCGTCCTTCATTTGGCCAATCTAAATCTCTTCCTAGACTCAAATTTTCCATGAATTGGATAAAAACAGGAAAGGAAATGTATTTATTATTATGTATTATTTTATTATCTTTTTCTGAGCCAGGTGATTTAAGGAAAGTCAAAACAGATTCTGATAAAACTTTACGAAAGGCTCATTAACATTTTACACCAAACTGGAATGCAAATCATATATCCTAAATTTTTTTTGAGAACTTAAGGTGGTAGGCTGGCCTTTTTCCAAAATCATACAGACGAGTCTTTCCTGTTGGTGACAGTGTAAGTTTGGAGTAGGAGTTATGAAAGCACATAATTAAATCCTCCACCACCTGACCAGGTGAGTCATCATCTTCCTGTAACAGGCTGTCAATAACTGTGTCATCTTTAAACCATAAAATGTGGCTGGATCATATCAGATAGGAAAGAAAAGAAAAATCTAAAACCAGCAACCAGTGCAAAGGAACAGAGGTCATCAGTAATTACATGAATTAAGGTAAGAGGTGTTAAGACTGCATCTTAAAATGTTCTATCATGCCTGCAGACAAACTGTAATCAGTTGTTTTTTCAAAGCTATTGTCACTAGAGAAGTCAGAGCCAGACGTCCAAAATCATAAATGTCCTTAGAGGACCTGCTTTTTGGCAGAGGGATAATGGTTCCCCTCTGGAGCCTGTTTTAAAAGCCTGTGAGTTTTGCCGGAAAGGCCTGGAACCAGAGACTGGATGAAAGCAGCTCCTTCCATGACGGCCTCACAGATCCTACAGCAGTGAGGTCTCACTCAGCCCCCCCAGTACCCCTAGCATCAATAGATATACTACTTATTATTATTTCAGGAAAATGACATAGAATTATTTATTTCTTAGAATCAAATATCTAAATGGTTTTTGATTTCTGATTAGGCAAATAATTTTAAATAAATGTCATTTTACCTGAATGATACTTAATCAAAATTTTGGACTTGTAGTGGTTAATGATTCGAACACATTCAACTTAGTTGTGATTGGTAAAAGCTGAATTATCTTAACATTAAACTCTTCAACATAAAATTTGGTTCTCAAACACAAAACTCATGCCGAAATGTGAATTTCCCTATGATTTATGGTTTTCAACCAACTATACAGAAGAGATTTAATTTTAGCTTTGTTTCGCTACTAAGTTTTTAACAATAATTATCTGTGACCTTGTAAATTCTTCTATTTTAAATTGAATTAGTTGTGAATTTTTTTCCATATATTTGCATAGTTAATGGGCTGATGAGGATTTGAACTTGATTCACACTTCCATCTGTTGTTTCTAACACAATGCCAGTAGGGGGGAGTGTTCAAAGTTGGCTTTTCTAACATCTTTCAGCCTCTTTCCCTCTCAGCATGACCCTTTTTTTAAATGTGCATTTCATTATCGTAAATCACGTTTCCATCCACGGCTAAAGGATAATCTTTCACATTAGAAGCAGGAATAGATGACTGCTCCCAAATGTTTCTGTGACCACACACCTGTGAGGGAATCTCGCAGTGGATCTAAATGAATAAACAGAGAAAAGTCAATGCATCCCAACTGTTCTCCGCATGCTTAACTGCTTCCTTTGACCACTGTTACACTGTTTTTGTTTGGACTACCTCCTTTTTAAAACTACAGACCTATTCACAAAGGAGACAGCAGAGATTATCTATGTGCTCCTTTTCTCCTCAGTAGTAGAGATCATGTGCTTTTTTGAAAGAGGTTAGTCAAATTCAAGGGTGTGTAAGTCGTGTGACAACAAGTGTGAAATCTATGTTTTTGCCAAAATCTATTTCATATCTAGTTTTATAAAATAGCTTTAGATTCTCCTTTTTATTGGTTTATGCTCATTCAGCCCTCATATTCTCACATACAGAACATATTAACTTCTCTTTGTGCATTCGTACGAACCTCCTTTGACTTTATGAACTGCACGTCGAATAAGGATTTTGAATTTAAACTCTTTCACACCAACTAAGAGGTTTAAGTTTCCTCCAGCTGAGCCTAGCTGTAATCCCTTACATGCAGCTCTCCTCGTCCACTCACCTCTTCTTACTTCCCTCTTGCTCTCTCTGCCTCCAGTCCAAGCGACTCTTGCGGTACAGCAGGTTCATGTCGCTGCAGGATTGCTCCTCCTCGCAGCCTATCACAGCGCAGTGTAGCCGCTTGCTTCGCCTCTCTATGTCACGCAAGAAATGCTCGACTGCCACATCCTGGGCAGAGCCAGAGCTCATGGTACAGGAGAAGACTCAGGAGCGGGCGTGTGCCGAAGGCAGCTCCCCTCTGGAGGAGAAGGAAACAAGAACAATGTTTGATCATTTATGAATTATTAAAAAAAGATGTTCAATAGCTTCCCACGCTGACTGTAGATGCTAAGACTGACAGCTGTTATTCACAGTGTGTGTAAATAACAAAATAAACCCAAACAAACTTGAAAAAGAGATAGTTCATTACAATGCTTATTGTTGCGCATTAAACCTTCCTGTCAGCCATCACAGTGGGGGACAAATGGAGAGGACAAAAGTTGATGTTTTGTTTACTTTGTCTGCAAGTGTATTTATACTTTCATTATCCAGTTATGAATATTTGAGTAAGCATGGTAACTCAGCAGCGGAGCAGCTTTGGCTGCAGGCCCTGGGATGGCCTATCTAAGCTTGCCTGCTAAGCAGACAGTAATGTGGTTTGTCATATGTAGCGCACGCACAGCTTCCCGTTCACGCTAACCCTATGAGAAAACAGGCCTGTTGTGGGGCAGATATTTGAGAGTCCAACCGTGCATTCATGTCAGAGGATGTGAGTTTTAGAGCACAGTTGGTGAAGAAAAGAACAGCTGTCAGCTGATGAAGCATGATGCCAGTGTTTTTCCATCAGAAATAGAAACAAAGTTTGGAGGTGTTTTAGTGAAGGAAAGCAAAGTGTTATCACTGGTTCTCCTTTGTTAAACTGCGACAAATATGAAACTATATTTGAAATAAGAGGTGATGCTATTCAATTCAATCTTAAGTCAATACACAGTGGATTTCCCCTTTAATGCAGTTATCTGCAGAGATTGATAATGCAGATTTTTAAAGGTCTTATTCCAATATATATATCAAATATATATATAATATATATATAAAAGTGAAGCAAAGGGCAATGGGCTCCATTTCTTTTAAATCAACTTCCAGTTTTATTGAATGAGGCGGGCACCATGATAAAGCTTATAAGTACAGTAGCTCAGGTTATCCTGAGTTATCTCTATAGTTATACTGCTGTTGGCTTAGTATACTGGATGATATAGGGACCACTTTTCCTCTCTCTGCAAATTCTACTTCTACTGTCCAATTTTGCTTTTTTTTTTTTTTTTTTTTTTTTTACAGTTCAGGCTGTAACTTTATGTTTTTTTCTGCTTTTTCTCATCATAGAAACTTCATCTGGTCTATTTACATTTGGCTGTAGTCCATCCTGGAGGGAAATAGCTGGGCTGCTGCCATGAACACCTTCGGTGATAGATTTTAGAGTTGGGGCTGTTTACAGCTTTCCCTGTGACTAACTGTATGTGCTCTCTATTATCCTCTTGACTTTAAAAGAGCCAGGTTCTGCTGGAGGTTTCTACTCATTAAAAGGGAGTGTTTTCCTCTCCACTATTGCTGCATGCATGCTTGGTGTGAGGGATTGCTCCAGAGTCAATGACACAATTCAATATCTGCTGTCTCGACATGTTCGTCCAGGAGGTACAAATTCTGCAAAGTCAATTAATGGATGCTATCAGTTTGTGTTCCTTAAACAGAAAACGTTTAACCAATCGGACTAGGTGATCTGATGTAGGCATAGTGGTTAGAGTAGTGCGCTTGTGCTCTGAGAAGGTTGGAAATACCCGGTTCGAGGCCCACAACCTGCACTCTGGGTTCCTGAGTAAGACCCTTAACCCCACACTGCTCCCCGGGCGCTGCACAATGGCAGCCCACTGCTCCCCAAGGGGATGGGTTAAATGCAGAGGTGAATTTCTCTAGTGTGAGATTGATAAAGTTCAATTTTTATTATTATTCTGTTAATGTCTCTATATAGTGCTTTGAGATCACATGAATTGAAAATTGGTTCAATATAAATAATTAAATCATAGGCAATCTTCAAAGCCTTGAAAATTGTTTATTAAGCTTATCCTGCCCTAAACATTCACACAACTTAACCTCTGATATATCTGTTGAATTTATCAGTCTTCATGATGTAATTCATTGATTGATTTCTTTACAAACCTTTTAGACCTTCATGAAAAGCTGTAATTATAACCATTAAATTACTAGACTATTCACCAGCTAAACCTCCTGAACACAGAAGGCTGCATGCAGTTTGTATTTATTAAATATAAGGGAGTGATAAAAAAAATATTTTTTCAAGCATTTTTAAAATTCCCTTTAACAAATAATAATAATTAAAACACCTAAATAATAAGGCTTAATTTCATTTGCTTTTGTTTTAATATATTGGTGGGTCCATTTTCAGGAAAAATTGCAGGTCGTGGGGTTCGGCTGCTCATTGTGGGGCACCACGTGGGAAATTGCTGTTTTTGGGTCAGGGATCATGTTTACGACTAAGGTGTGAATTGAGGTTAGGGTTAGGTATGAACCCATAACTGTTAGGGTAAAGGTAAAGGTAATGGATAGGATGTAGAAATTAATGGAAGTCAATGGAAAGCCCCTGCAAAGACAGTGAAACAAGTTTGTGTGTGTGATCTGGTATAAACCCATACCCCAGGGTAAGGTACATACAACAGTAAAAAAGTGGCTGAATTATAACTTCATGGTTTTTTAGTGATAGATTTAAATAACATTAAGAGATAAAAACTAGAGGACTTCCAGATGTTTCAGCAGTGCAGTTACTGTACCTTCCTGATTCAGTAGATCATCAGGACTGTTTAGCTTATATTATCCACCGCCTGCATTCCATATTAAAAAGTCATTAACCCTCAGCCTTGCCAACTTTTAAAGACAAAAGCTAAACAGTTGAAGTGGAAGAAGCAGGCATTGCTAACCGGGCCGCCTGCATGGCTGTGTGTGATTCTTTTGTCATGGTCCCAGTGTGTCATGCAGTGTGTCAACGTTCCTTCTGCTATTCCTGTCTCCCACAGCCCTGACCACAACCTCGACCACTGCTGCTGCCATGCCTGCTGACTCAATGTTAATTAGGTTAGGGAGCAGCGACTGGAGGTTGGGCTTTCGCTAAGTGTGGCTTTGATTTTGGTTTCTGGGATCTGGCAGCTGAGCCGGCAGCCCTACAATTGTTGCATTATACGCTGTGGGTTGGTGTGGAATTAACCAGTTTAGATGAAAGACAGAGCCCTCCATGTTTGCTCTGTAGATGGTTTCCCATTAACTGATTCCCTTCTTATGATAACTCCAAAATGCAGAGGTCACTGTCAGTTTGTACATTAGAGACAAGTCATTTTAGGGGCATCTGCGGGGTCAAGAGTTGCTTGACTTCATCTAAAGGACCAGGAGGCAGATGGTTGACGTGATTCAATCAGCATGCAACACTGCAGACAACTCATTCACTGACAAGAGCAAATACATACACAGGCCAACTACCCTCCTCACATGCTAAACTCACATGCACACATGGTGTGAAGCATCAACAGCATCAGATTCATCGGCTTACAAAAGTGTTCTTATAGCTGCAAATTGTCATATGTTTTCCCACATCAA
The DNA here is from genome assembly GCF_000732505.1 of Cyprinodon variegatus. Lineage (NCBI taxonomy): Eukaryota > Metazoa > Chordata > Actinopteri > Cyprinodontiformes > Cyprinodontidae > Cyprinodon > Cyprinodon variegatus. The sequence continues at coordinate 235,910 of NW_015151361.1, forward strand.
TATGACCCTCAGCATAATTTTGTCCCAATGTCATGTGACAAACTATCGGAGAAAGAAAAAAATGCAGTTATCAGTTCAAATCTGAAAAGTGTGGTGTGCATTTGAATGGGTGGTTCTAGACAGGGGCCAACAGGGGCCAGTGCACCTTTGGAGCAAGCCCTGGTTCATGTTCTTGGCCTCCGATCTGAAGACATAATATTAAATAAAATATAATAAATACATATTATTTGCTCTTACAGGTATTTGCTCCTACAGAACCTGTTATCAATTTCATTTTTTTATTTTTTCTGTTTTAGTTCAACTTTAATTCAAAATGAAAGTGTTTTCATTTAGCTTTTAGCTTCAGCCATATTGGAATAGGCAGGGGTTTACCATTAGGCAATACTAGGCAGTCGCCAGGGGCCCCAAGTTTCTGGGGGCCCCATAAAACTCTGTTTACATGTATAATTAATAGAACTATTCCTTATTTGTGCACATTAATGCTGTTTTTGATAAAAATCCTTTCGCTAAAATTCCATCAGAACGCTTATAATATTAAGTGTGTCTCAGCGCCCCCTCAGTATCCACCATATTGGATCATTCCATTTGCTGCACATGTTCAGAAAAGGTCTAAACAGACAGCATCAAACTATTTGAAAACAAACTGTGCAAAGAGCAGTGTTGCCAACTTAGCGCTTTTGTCGCTATATTTAGCGACTTTTCAGACTGCTCTAGTACTTTTATTTCAAAAAAGCGCCTAGTGCCAAATCTAGTCACTTCTTTCTACTACTGCAGACCGAAATCTGCTCTCCAGAGCAAGTAAATTGGTAACCCCGCCTCCTGCTCTCCTCTATGTTGTCTGCTCTCATGATTCATGCAGCTATTATTTCATACAAATAAAAAAATGGAGAACAGATAAGCAGATCATGGCTTGTCTACGGTGAAAAGAAGGAGTGTGTTATTTACTTTTGCCTTTATGGAAACACAGGAAGGAGCAATCAGCTAAGTGTGCTTAGTGATTAGAAAAAAATCTTTCATTCCTTTTGAGACGGCATGAAAAGTCAGCTGAGTACAAAACATACAGTAAAGGAAAACAACAAGAAAGGGGAGAAGAAGAGAGGGATAACACATAGAACAAATAATGTATGTCCATACTATAAAAAAATCTGTGTCTGTATAATGGGTCTGTTTTATGTGTTGTCTTCTCAATGCAGAGGGCCTCCTGCCTGTCCTTGCCTAGGGCCCCAAATTTCCCAAATTTGCCACTGGGTATAGTATACTGCAGCTCTATAGCCAAAGGGGCAGCTGTGGCTCACTTTAAGGTGAAAAATACTAGTTTGACTTCTTATGGCCTGTAAGTGGTCATATCTATCATGTATTAGATTCAATTCTGATAAAATACAGTGAAGTTTGAGCTACTAACTGGAGAGGGTGTGGGAAAAAGTAAGAGTAAGAGACTATGTGCATTGTTAGGCTTCTATCTTTCACTAATAATGAACTCAACACTTTGAGAAGGTTTAATGTGGACTTTTGCCCTCCAGCCGTCAACGCAGCTGTTGGTCCAGTAGTGCTGCAGCACCATGCTGTGAGTGGTGCAGTAACACCGCTGCGCAGATGGACAGACCGTAGCACCTCCTGACCTTAAAAAGGCCGCACCATATTCAAAATAAACGGCTAATTCCATTGGGTTTGTGAAATTATAGTTTAAATGGCAGAAATAGAAACAAACATATTTTCAAAAGGCCATTTTTTCTATTTTAAATTCATTTAGTTTGCTTTAAGGCACTAGTAGCAGACAAGAACATATTGTACCAGGAGCAACATGTTCATTTATCAAAAGTGCTTCACCCAGAATTGGTTATGTGTGCATTTGTTAATGTTTGCAGCAATTTAACAGCGAATAATCAGTGAACAAATTAACAATAAAATAACAAAAACAAAGTTTTGTTTAGATACGTTCAAATGATGCAGCTGTTTCTTTTTAACAATGTCCTCATCCTAACCTGTCAAGTGCTATATTTCACAAAAAGGTAAAAATAAGAAAAGGGCAAAGAAAGAGCAGAGAAGAGAGCTAGGATGGAGCAGGCCATTCAGGAGAAGAATGAGCAGCTTGAAACGCACACAGCCGGAGAGCAGGGGATACTGATGCAGCAAGACGGGAGGGGCACGTGGTGAAAAACGGGGAAAGCCGACAAACACAGACTGGAATAAGATTAATATACTCAAGTAAAAAACATATGATCTACACATGATGGAGGGGGAGAGGTCGAAATAAAACAGAGGGACCATGAGGACCAGAAAATAAAGAAAGACTGAAAAGCAATCAGACTAAGAATAGGGGGTAGGGAGGTGAAATCAAGCCGCTCACACTGCATGTGCTGTGTGTGGTCTCCTAGCAACACTTGCATTTCTTCCTCCGCCGCTGCATATGTACGACGCAGGACGACAGCCTTGTCTTACGGCATAATCCCTGGGTTACTTTGCAGCAGCTTGGGCTGTACCTGCTCCTTCAGCAGGTACAGGCTGTCTGTTTCAACACTGTCTGTTCCTGAGGCGAAGATGGCATCTGTATTCATCATCCACATTGATGCACACCATGATGATGAGCTGACCTTCACTCTCGCTTTAGCTAGTAAAGATGTGGCAGAATATCAGTAATGCAGGTTATTAAAATGTATATCAGTCCTGCGATCCATTTGTAAACAGTAATATTCAAAAGTCAACAGTATCCCTGACCTCAGTGTATTATCAGGTAAAAAGCAATTATTCAATTATTATTCAGGAGATGTAGGAGTTCCAGTTGCATTTAATGACAGCTCTAATGTGAATATATATGAAATGTGAATCTAAACATGAAGAAATTAAACAATTTTTCTTCTTAAAGTTTTTTTCCACATCTATTCAAATTTGCTTTCTATATAATACCAAGTTTTTGTTTATAGTGTGTGTACTGGGATAAAGGATATAATATATTGCTTGATCTTGCTCGACATATACCAAATGTAACACATTCCTCTGAAAAAGGAGAAATTTGTCTCTTTTTTTGAATTAACGAGATCATTTTTACAAAAATAAATAAAGGCTTTCTGGTTTTTGAATTAGCAACATAGTTTTAATAAAATAAACAAAAACATTCTGTTTTTATGAATTAAAAACACAATTTCCATAAAAATAAACTGAAATATATTATTTTTTTTTAACTAATAAGATAACTTTTGCAAAAATAAATTAAACATTTTGCTTTTCTAAATTAAAAAAACGTTAATAAAACTAAATAAAAATGTACTGTTTTTCTGAATTTAGGAGATAATTAAATATAAAAATTATATAAAGAGTACTGTTTTTCTAAACTAACGAGATAAACTGAAGAAAAGGGGTGAAACAACTGAGCAACGAGTAGCACACAGGTATGTACACATGTTTTATTCTCTTTAAATTAGAAAAAAAACATGTTTTGTTCATTTGTTTTAAATAATCTTGGTAATTCGGAAAAACTGTTTTTTTTTTGTTTTTTTTCTAGGTGAATTCAATACGGTCCATACAAGAGAGTGAATCAGTTTGATAAATATTTGTTGAATTGTTCATTAAAAGGGTAAAGGTTCCATGCCGTTTGAGGCCCTGATAGAGTTTATCCTGCTGAGTGATTCTTCATCAGTGCAAACAGTTCACCTGCATAACGTTCAAATAAAATTATTGGAATTTGATTAGTGCTTTGTGATTTTAGAAAAGCTATTGCTGTAATGTAAACTTAGCAGCACTGGCGCATATGTGTTGTAAATACAGCTGATAAAATCAGAAGCAATCTGGCTAAGTGGGAGATAAAATTGGAAGCTGAAGTATCAGATGGACAGACAGTATGGATAGAATTTTGTTCCATTCTCTTGCAAGCAAAGAACACGTTTTAGAAACTTACATTTAAAAAAGAAAAATGCAACCCAGAAATTAAACTTTGAAAAACTTCTTAATAAAAAGAAAATTCTTAATAGTAATTTTGCGATCAGAGAATTAATCTTTTCAATTTTCTTTAATTTTCATTCAATATTTTTATATTTTCTGTTACATTTTTTTTTCTCATTTCTCTTTTTCAGATTGAGTTTACTTTCAAATTACATTTCAGATTACATTCTCTTCACTTCAAGGTCAATACCAATGCTCACTCTTGACCTATAAAAAGAATGTTGTTGCTAACATTTAAGCTGGCCAATAGAAACTTGTCTTCACTCCTGATTCCAGAGGAAAGCCCGCCCCCATGAGGGGGAAGTTTTTTCAATATAAATGGAATAAAAAAAAAATGTAATTATGAATTTTAATTAAACTGTTAGTGGCGAAAACATGTAAAAAATATACAATATATGTACATACACATTTAATTATAAATAAATAAATATATATATATATATATATATATATATTTCACTAAGATTTTAATCTTACAAGGAAGATGTGCTGCTGTTGTGGAGGGGTTATTCTTTCAACAAATGGCTTTTTAGAGTCTGTGTGCAATGACTCTAGGTAAAGATTGGATTAATTTAACATATTAGTTTAAGACTATTTTAATAATTGATAAACATAACAAATCAGGGCTGATCACGATTAAGCATTTAAGCCTTAAAGGTGTCTATTTCATAAAATTGTCTGATTTTTAAAGATGATTATCATGTTGAACTACCAACATTGCTAAAGATTCGTTGATAATAGTACTGTGGGGGTTAATATGAGTCAACAAAATGCTCAGAAACTTCATTCCACTGGAAGGAAGGAGAATATGACCAATATTTTAATATTCTAAAAAATATGGTCTTTGATCAAGATGACAGCTGTTTTTTTTGTTCTTGTTTTCTTACTTAATTCTTACTTCTGTGCCTTGTGACGAACACACCCTCCCTGACAACTGGTTTGATGCTACAGGATTCAGCATGTGTGCCTGGGCTTTAGGGCATACTGTGATCACCTGAGCTCAGTGATCCCCCAATAAAATAACCCTCAGACACCTCTTTTATGGATTCAATAAGGGAATCTTTGAATCCCACTCCATCAAACAACTGCGCTCTGAATTTTAGCTTCAGCATGTGACACTTGGCTCACCACAGTTTCATTCATGGCAGTTTTCACACAAAATTAGGTCAAATATAAAAGTCTTTTAAATTAGTTTTGCTATAATGTTGTGTCCTGTCTCCCTTCTGTTGTTATGGTTTCTAGGCAGTCAGAACAACCTTGTTCCAAAAACTGCAAGGATTTCTCACACTTTGTGCTGCAATTATACAGTATCTCACTGTTTTGACTTTATGTTCCTAAAGTCTGGCTCTGATCCAGTAGCTGGGAAGAAACAGAAGTTTCTCATCCTTTAATGCTAATCAGGCTGTGCGGTTATGGTTTGCCCTTGGGGGAAATCTGAGGGAAACTTAAAATCCAAAGTTCCACCTGTGAAGAAAGTGACTGTAATAGCAATACAAGGAAACAGCTAACAGTTAAAGCAGCTCCTTTACCAATGATTACAGTAAGACATTATTTACTGCTTTTTGCTCATTTATTATAAAACTCTGGCAAGCATATGGAGCCAAGCCAACTATTACATAACCAAGCTTTTGGTAGATTCTGAGGAGAAGTTATTCACCTCAGACTTTCTGCTATGCTGTATACACAGCAAAAACTAAAATCCAAGATATTCAATATTTCTTGAAATAAGTGTGTTTTTTTCCCTTGACTTGTGCAGGTAAGTTAGACAATTTACCAATGGAATAAAATGGTTTAGAATTTAGACAATAAAACAGAAGAACAATAATAATGACTAGTTTAAGGACAGAAGTACTAAATATATGAAGTCAGAATTCTGCTAAAGGGGGCACACACATTCTTAACAATCATATGAGCATTTTCATTTAAAACACAACTACCCCACCTTGCATTTTGATCATTTTATGCATGAAGATTTAAAACCATGAGGTCTCCAATAGATAACAAGCATGAGTGGAGGGTCATTCTCTGGACTCTCTTGCTTTTTATGCATCTGTAGATCCTTTCCTACTTGCATTTGGACCTGTTTCTCAGCACCTATATCAAATTTTGTCACACTAAGTGTGGAACAAGCAAGAGAAAAAAATGCCTCTGATTGGCTACTTTTCAGGAGATCCCGCCTCTTGTGTCGTTACTGCTTTCTTCCTGGTTGTGGCTAGTTGACTAAGTAAAGCATCTTCAAGCTTGGCTAACGTTCCTTCAGAAAAGGAAGAAGACGAACACAAAACAAACAAATGAATGTTGACAATGATTTTCTGGTTACACAATGATGCTTGTATAATCGGAACCTGGTCTAGCTAAAAAACAAACTGGAACAGATCGGCCTGCATTTAAAATCTCCAAAATAAGCAAGCTGATGGAAACACCGCTTCTCTTTAAAGTTAAATACTCCATTGGTTAACGATTAATGGATCAGTTGTTCTCATACCTACTGTTGCTGAATGTGGTTATCACTTTATTGGGTCAATATTAAAAGCACACTGCAGACTTTGTGACCTAAAGTGTTGATGCATATGAGTTATTTTAAAAGATTCCTCAGGTCAATATATAGCTCTTCACACAATCAATGATACGAGCAGGCCTCCCCTCTTGAAATACTGCCTATGTAATTTTTGAGAAGACGGACCGTCATTGGCCAGGTCATGTGACCTGGAAGAACATATCGATTGATGGCCACAGGCTCTATATAGTCATGGAGTACTGCTCATGGCTGAGGCAAGGAAAAAGTTTTAACCTTCTGAGAAGGCTAAAAAGAGAAAGGGATTTTGCGTGAGGAAACACAAGAGATGATCATTGAAAGGAGTTTAATTAACTGATTGATTGGTTGATTGACTTTATCGATCTCACAGTGGATAAATTTACTTGATACATCAGCTCAAATAGTCAAGAGTTTGTTCGTTGGTGCAGGCTGAAAGAAGATGCTGGATCTAAAAAATGTTCTCTTTTCTCAACTTCATTATTAGCCTAGTAAGTTAACACTTTGCATCTAGTATACGGTCATATATCTTTATTATTTCTGATGTTCGGTAGAAGCAAAATACGGGCATAGAAAGCTAGCAGGCTACAAACAAAAGATAAATGAGGCGCCCAATTCGATGTAGTGGAGCTCCACCACGTAGCGCGGTCCGGCCTGCCCCCGCGGTGCTCTCCAGAGAGCAGCAGCGTTTCTCATGCACTCCGAGCCGAACCTAGATGCCTAGCGCGGTCCCTAACCAAAAGACACAAAATGCTGGCCGGCTGACTGTTTGTTGACTTTTGCAACAGTGCTGCAGTGATTGTGGCTACTAGGGACACTAGACATGAAAAGTTACAGGTCTAGCACCCCTAGTGACCAAAAGTTACACGGTGTGCCTTTAATATCAGTCAAAACATTTAACTGGGAATTCCCCACTAGCAAGGTCTAGTAAACTCAAAAAAGGGAAATAAAACTGCACTTCAGAATTTTGCTCAAAGTTTAAAAATTCTTCCAGTTACAATCCTGTGGCATGACTGGAAACCCTATAATAACAAGGATATCGTATTGAATACATTTGTTTTGTGTACAATCAGATGCATGCAGTGGACAGAAAATTATCTTTCAAATTTATTTAGAAAGCCTTCAGACAAGTCATCAGTGCCAGATTATTTCGAGCCATTAGTGAGACTTATTTTAGTGTTCCCTTCTTCTGATTACCTGATCCTGACCTGTTCTGCTTCTCGACCTCTGAGCCCGCCTGTTCCTGTCTGATCTATTTGACTGACCTGTCTTGTGATTCTTGCCGGATCTCTTCCTATTTTTGCACCGTACCTGGAACTGTGACCCGACTCCATCCTGGATTCTCCCTCTGGCCTCACCGTATCTCGGACCTCCTGGCTCTTACAATCAAGCACATCTCCAACATCGGCTTTGGCATTGCCATTTGGATTATCCTGCCTATATTCGTCTGCTCGGTTTTGATCTCCTACCTGTCCTCCAACCACCAACACATTAGCGTCTGGTACTCTCTGTGCGGTGACCTCCGCACCGTGTTGGCAGCCGGCCAGCTGGAACCATCTTCCCCCTCTTGTTTAGACTGAACTATAAGACCAGGTTAGAGACTCACAGCTTCATTATCATCCACCTCCAGAAAGAAGTGGTCACTAAAGCCGGGCATATACTGTACGATTTTTCGAGCTGATTTTCCAGTCGTGCGAGAACTTTTTCAAGTGGGCCGAGTTTCAGCTTCCTTGTGCGTCCTGTGTTGTGCAGTATACAGGAGGTAATGAGGGGCGATTAGCCTCTCGCGACCACCTTCCGATCAAAAATCGTAAGGTCAGGAGAAAATCAAACAAATTTCAAATTCAGTCGGCCGTGGTAAGGTGTCTGTGGACAAATCTTGCTGTTAAAGCAGAGCTAGCTGATTTACCTTACGCACGTGCAAACAAGGGAATTCTTCTTGTTCTTCTTCCAGATTTATGAGTCCGACCAGCGGCATCTTTCAGCGCTGAGTCCAACGCATGGTTTTTTGGACGTGCAGTGTGAGCAGGGAGATCGCATCAGATGGTTGGGGCGCACAGTGTGAGAACATGTATCGTGAGCTGTGAACTTTTCAACCCTGCGGTTCCGATGTACAGTTTAAGCTAGAGATGCATGCAACAACTGAAAATATTGTACGGTGTATGCCTGGCTTAACCTGCTGTCTCCACCCCAGAGGTCCCTGCCTTAAGGGCCATTTATATTCCTGCAGTAGTGTGACTGAGTGAGCTTGTCGCAGGTATGACGCAGATATTTTTGACTTATGCCCAATTTTGAAGTGTGGTCTATGCTATGTTATTCCACGGCACAAAGCAAGAGGGTCAATCACAAACTAGTTGTGGGTCTAGATATGGCCAAGGCGGTGAGGAAGTGAAAAAGGAAGTGAAAAAGCGCAATGGGCAAGTTTGTGCGACAATGAAGGGACATGAAAAAGAGCAGGAATCCAGGTGGAAAAAGGGTCCCAGCGTTCTTGCGCACCTCAATCTTCTAGCTGGTCCATCTTAATGAGTCGTTTTCCATCATGGCGGTCATACCAACAAAACAAGCCGGTAAGGTACCAAACAGGAAATGTGCTTAGTGTAGAGCAAATATAGATTTGACCAATCAGAGGTCTCCTGTCTGCGGTCACCTACAATTTTGGACAGGAGCATTAGATCGTCTGTGGCGGGGGCATACCTGCGTTACCTGCGACACACCCATACTACCTGGTTTCTAAGCATAAACCAACCTTCAGACACTGCTCACTCCAATTCTGCTTTCAATAAACATTTTGAGAAATGTAACGTTTCTTACATTTGTATTTGTGGACCAAATCATGCATAATTCTGGAAAATTATGCAAAATGTTTGTAATATGATAGACAAATACGTCTTAGCAGTTAGCGTGGTAGATTGGAAAAGGCTTTTTTGGAATTCATTGAACCAAGTTGTAACAATTCTGAGAGCTACAGTATATTACAGTTAGTGTCTCTGTTAATTGGAAATTGTGTTTCATAAATTTCATGAATCAGTTTTTTTTTTTTATTCAGTAGCCTAATAGGCTCCTATAGTGTTATATCTAATTAACAAGTTTAGCAATGGGTCAGATTTCTTTTTTGATAATTCAATCAGTGTTTAAAGGTGGAGGATGCTGTTTTTCCAGGTGGATCATAAAATAGGCGGTTCTCCTAATTGTCAACTATCCTGGTGATAAGTTTACGTAAGGTCATCCTATGTGCTCAGGAGTGAGACTGACATAGTGGAAAAATTGCAAATATTTTTTTGGAAAGTAAGCTTGTATGAGCGATGCAAACAGCAACATTTAAACAGAGCGGGCACAAGGAGAAATGGGCTTGTGTATGCTCCCGCACATGTTTAATATGTGTTCCCTCTCAGCAGCGGGTACAGGGTTGTGCATGTGCCTATTTTTTTTTTAAGTGGAGAGGCCGGGTCTTTTTCAAAAATGTGCGAAATTTCACCATTTTACCTTAAATACAGCAAAAACAATAATTTATATATATATAAAAAAAAGTGTACTATTTTTATTTGTTGATTGATCAATACGTTTAATGCAACTTTGGATTAATTCATTAATTGATAACTTACTTCCCTAATCTGCATTAATAAATGGAGCAAAGAAGCAAAAGCAGACACAGGACTTTCAAACAGCGCCGTAAAGGTACATATGAATCTTTAAAAGTAAAAGAGAACAAAAGGAGACAGGAAGCAATGAAGGGTAAGGCACTTCTGGTAAAAAAAAAATCCGATCTTGGTCAAGAGAAGGATGCTGGCTCAGTGAAGCGTGTGCAGCTGCAGAGAGGAGCTTTTCCCCTCATGCACAAATGTGAGCATTAAGGAGTTCCTCAGCCCTCTCGCTTTCCCTGCAGCGCCATATACATTGCTGTGTCTGAGTTTCAGCTGCCAGATGAAAGAAAAAAAACACACAAAAAAGACAAACAAATGATTAACCGTTTCTCTCTGTATCACGTGACATCTCCGGTTTGTTGCTTTGTTTTTCTCTAAGAGGGGCTTCTGGCAATTTTTTACTTATCATCGTATAAAGGCAGAGTGGACGCTGTACACATACTAAACATCCCCACACGTGGCTCTTTTTTCTGTTCACATGTCATTCACAGGCCTGCCTCTTTCCTCTGATACGATAAACAACAGCATGAAAAAAGAAGTGGAGCATCCTTAAGCCGCTCTGTGCTCACATGTGCTAAGTGCAGCAGGTCACCTTGGTGAATGCAGCTTCTATGAGAAAGGGTATGAAGGTGAGGGCAAGCCAAGGTGGGAAACCAGGGACATCACTGACACTCCGGGTTCCTTGACCAAACACAGAGATTACACTTTCATTACTTCCATACAAAGACCTCATTACATTGTCTTTCTCCTGTTTTCACTCTTTTGGTAATCAAATATAGCTGCTTCCTGCAGCTTTTCACGTTATGTACTAAGGATGAGCCGCGCTTGGTACAAGTGTTGACTTATGCTCACTCGGGGTGGAAGAAATATGTGCATGTCTGCGACAAAACTGAGCCTTTCAGGGAGTTTCAGAGTCTTTGTCCTGGTTGCACGGGGGCATGCACAATCAGGAAAAGCTATTTGGAGGATATTTTTGGTAGCAGTCAATGAAAGATTTAACGACCACTCAATTTGTACAACGCTAAGTGAGGGGACTCCAAGCGTATGTATATTTGAGTGAATTTCTTTGGGTCTTCCTTTTGTTTCATATGTAGTTAAGCAACAAAAAAAAAAAGCTTTTGAGTTTTATCTCTTAAACAACAACAACAACAAAAAAAAAGTCTCAGTCTTGTCATTTTCATGACGTTCCATCACGCTCAGATACAAAAAGGTTCAGATTAGGGATTTTCATACAGGTTTAAGTGGAACAAAGCATTTGGTTATAATAATCAAAGTCACAGATTTCCTTCAGCTTCTAAATGATCTGTAAATGCAATCCATTACAGTGAGGTTTCAGTGTTTGCAAAAGTATTCACACCACATACCGGATGAATGCAAACTTCTGCTAGATGGGGTAAGATAATTTGTTCCAAAGAATTTTTGAGTTTGCAAACACTGAGCAGAATAAACTCTTTCAGTAAATACATTTTGAATGACAGATTCATGGTATCACACTGTCTAAATGTTAGGACTTACATTTTTCAACTGTAAGTCTCTCTGTATAAGGTTGGATAACTTTCTATAAAAGCTTATGCATAGGTGTCTGAATTTTATATATAAGTCAATAAATGTGAATAAATTTAAACTACAGTGTGTAAGATTTATCTCCATCTAGTCGTAGTGAAGTATTGAAATCGCCTTTAATTCTTTCTGAATGGAGGGGATACCTTAACCTCTGCCAAACTCGTCAAATCAGCTAAAATAAAAGATAAAACACAGAACATTTATCTGAAAATAAGACAGAAAGAAGCCTATGCTCATTACCTGCTATGACTTCTGTGAAGAACATAACAGCAGCTGATAGACTGTTGCATTGGAGCTCATCCCGTGTAACAAACTAGCACTCTCTAAAATAAACTTCCCTAATGTATAAAATCACATTACCTGGTAAAATTACATTACCTTTTTTGATGCTATGTTATTACACTACTATGGGGAGTGGTGACCTAGTGGTTAGGGCATAGAGCTTGGAATCCCGAGGTTGTGAGTTTGAAACCCACTCCCACAGACTGCCACTCTGGGTCCCTGAGCAAAGACCCTTAACCCCACACTGCTCCCTGGGCGCCGCACAATGGCAGCCCACTGCTTCCCAAGGGGATTGGTTATATTCAGAGAGTTAATTTCATTGAGCTGTACTTGTGACACTGTATTGACAATAATAAAAAATAAAAAAAAACGCTGGAAAAAACATTTACGCAGAATATGTATTTATTAAAGCAATATTTTATTTTTTGATGAAAAAAAAACACATTTCTTATACACTGCCCCTTTAAGATTTGTATTTCTTACTTGTCAATTCATACATACATGGATGTTTCCTTTGTGAAAATAACAATTTAGATGTGAGAACTTTGTAAACCTTCAAGTAAAAATTAAAAATCTACAGAAAGGAGTCACAAATTTACAAGTATGAAACTACAACCCCTGATGAAGCTGTTAAACTTCTTACCAGTTGGTGTTGGTAATGCACCTGAAAGTTGTTCACCAACATATGAAAACGGAGGCTGAATCCCTAACCGGGCCCTAAAAACCAACGCTAAGCACTAATCCTACGTTTGTGCGTTCCCGTGGAGGGTCTGCCACATTAAGGACCTTCCCAAACCACTTAGTGGGTAGGGCGAGTGGACCGTTCAGCCTTTAAATAGCAAGTCCGCGGCTGAATTTCAAACCATCCCGTAACCATTAACCCTTAACAATCAAGTGTCCCTCCCAATGAAGTCACACTCACCGCTGTATCTTAATTTAAGGTAGGGGGGTATAAACCAGAATGGGATGGTCTCTTTCCTCCAATGGAAAAGCAAAGCAGTCGTAACTATGGCAACACGCTAACGTCCCATGTGCGTGACTGCAGCTCTGTGGTGCAGGGTTACATAAAATCAAACATTTGGCCCTTTCTTATAACCAATATATATACGGTCAGTTAAAACTTTCAAAGAGGATCTTCCCTTTCAGAATTATTATGTTTGTCTTATACCTAACTTAGGATTTTCTGTCAGTGTGATGAAGATGCAGCAACCCAGCGGTCCACTCGCCCTACCCAATACGTGGTTTAGGACGGCCCTTAATGTGGCAGATGCTCTGCGGGAATACGCAAACACAGGGTTGGTGCATAGGGGCCAGTTTGGGATTCACCCTCTGTCTATGTCTTCTGCATTTTCTTTTTAAAATGTTTGGCGAAAAAAAAGCCCTTCAGATGTATAACCGCCACCAACTGGTAAGGAGTGTAACTGGTTTGTTCTTGTAAAATATAATTTCTAGTTGTAGTTTTTTGAAAATTTAACTGCTAAGATATAATCAATTAGATAAAATAACTTCTAAGTCAAATATATGTATGGCTGACAAAGAGAAACAAGCACAAATCTTTGCTTTACATGTTTATTGACTTACATTTACAAATTCAGAAACATATGTATATAGATTTTTTACTGACCATTATCTTGCCCCAAACAAAACACTTATTTACTGCCTTATCATTATTATATCAAAACAATCCAAGCAGATATTACTGGATGCTAACCTATATGATGTTTTTACGCCTCTTTGAAAAGCCCAAAGCACAATATCCTGCAGCACCAGGCTGTCCTTGCCACAACATGACAAACCTCATAAACTATTCAGCAACAATTAGGCAAAGTCCAACAGCCTAAAGCGAAACAGGAGTCAGATGAACATCCCAGTGCGCTTAACATCTGATTTGCTTACAGCTGTTCTTTGTGGGCTTGACTCGCATCTTGCAGAGATGGCACAAGCAAAAGAAAACAAAACATAACATGCCTTAGAGGGCTTTATTTGGAGGGGAATAATCAGCTGTCTTTCTTTGAAAAGGACACTATACAAAAAAAAAAAAAAAGCAAGGCTCATGTTAGGATTACTTAGCAAAATATGTTTTTAGACCTGCTGAATGGTTGTTTTTAAACCATACATTAAAACCTAGTTCAATTAACTTTTTTTTCCTAACAAACTACTGGGAGCACTGCACTGTCGCAAAATTAACCAGCCTCCCTCAGTGTTTTTGAATCTGATAGCCGACCACTTTTGACCAGCAGATTAAGAAGTAATGGAGCTACCGTAAACAGTAGTGGGTCTAGAGTAAATTCATCAGGGGAGTCAGGGTGGGGCCAGTGTTTTTTTTTATTGGGGCTCCAAACAAAAAGATTTAACCAAAAAAGAATTAAAAAAAAAGTTAATTGTTTGAAATATTAACTGAGCTAAAGAGCCATTCCCGGCTCTGGAAACCTCAGACATATCAGATCAAACCAGTGATCATATCTCAGTATGACTGAAGCTAAAAGTGCAACAACTTCATTTATGAATACAGTTTTTGTTAAAATAATAAAATGCAATTTTGAATAGGGACTTTAGGGACTTTTCAGTTGCGGTTTCTGTGCTAGAGTGCATCATAACAGGAAATGTATGTATTTAGCACATTGGGGGCCAGGACAGGGGCCAGGACAAAATCTACAGGGACCCTGGCCCCTGTTGGCTCCTGTCTACAACCACCCATGCTTGTAGCCGAGGCAAGAATTACCCCTCTAGACTAAATCCTACATCAGAGAACCAAACATGTCTGATACCGTACAGGTCAGGTCTGCTTTGTTGCCTAACACATTTTGACTTAGTTAGTTTAAAGGGAGCTCAGACTGCCGTTAATTGGATCTCTGGATCACATTCAGAGACAGATTCCACCCTCTAAATCTACAGAGCAACGTTCTGTGCTGAGTGCTGAACGCTGCCCTGAAAAAACATTTAATGTATCTCAAATTAAGTCTGGCAGGCCTGGTACGGGGCCCAACTGACACCTGCTAATATTTATATAATTATAGATATGGCCAAAACATAGTCACATGGTGTTTCATCCACACACCTTTCAAATGGGGCTTTCAAATTTCTAAAACATGTTTAAAAATAAATTTTTCACAAATACTTTTTGCTTTATAGCTGTGTAAACAAATAAAATGAGATTTAGAATTCCCCCTGACACGTGTGACTCTACAGGATTAATGCAACAACAGCTATTAATGTTTAGCCACACCCCCTAATGAACGGCGTCACTGGAAACTAGAGCCTCAGACCTTTCCAAGGAGGGGTCAGAGGTAACTGTGCTAGCATTTCAGGCAGGCTCGGACAGGTAATCTGTGATACCGGGCATTTGCCTGATGGGTCAGTCCTAATTTCAGCGTGCGAGGGCCGGCCCTCCTTAAATTATACCGTCCCCAAAACTTACTCTCTGGCCAAAGCACCTACCTGTGACAGTAAATAACTCAAGGAGCTCAAGAAGTAATACAATGTTAACTACCTAAATGATGCATGCCGTATATATAGGCCTTCCTTGTCATGTACAAATTATAATAAAACTAAAATACTTTCTTTAAATCAAACTACGATGTTCCTCTTATATTTGGCGAATTAGTGTTTGAATAGTTTGCAAAAATATGTTGCGGCGAAAAACCATAAGTGGTCCATTGTAGATGGAAAAATGCCAGGGCCGAAAATCGTTCCCAGTCCGAGCCTGATTTCAGGTGATGTAACCGGTATGCGTTACATTGTTCTGTTATTCGTATTTTATATTCACTTCGGTGATATTGGTAAATTTCAAAGAAACAATGGATAAATCTTCAGAGCAGAAGGTCTCCAATATTTTAAATCAGCATATTTGTCTGACCAGATACCATTTCATGAGTGGAAAAATGCATTTTTGCACTTTTGGCATTGTACCCAACATTTCCGCCTAACACACTGCCCACTAAAAGCCTTGTGGACCAAATTTGCTTGAGTTATAGTCAAGATGTGGAGCTATAAAGTCTGAGGATAGATACAGAGTTTTAAATGGGTTTTCATTGTGTTTTTCAGTGTTTATTATAATATAAAATTTAAAAAAATATATAAAATATTTTACTTTTTTTTTGTTTAATCACCTATAATTCATACATGGTGACATTTAAAATAGTGGTTCCACCTGAAAAATATTGCTCAATGCCTTTCTGTCATAAATACAAACAATTGCATTTCCAATTTTTAGTTTGGGAGCTGTACTTGCTTTACTTCACATGTAATTTCATGCTGAATTTGCTCCTAAGACCCTCTGAGCTTTAGGGGTTAAACTAATACTTGGGTAAAAGGTTACACAGAATTGCTTTACAATTCAATACAATACAATAAAAAATGTTATCAAAATCTAAAACACACCATTTCTGGCCTCATGAATGCAGCAAAATCAGAATATATTAAACTATATATTTTTAAAGTTGGATTTATTAATATATTGTTAATATATTAATATACCCTGCTATTGTACTTGGTTTGGTTGAAATAATCTATTAAAGCTGAATAAATTTTTCTGTTTCTCAACTTCAATGGCTTTAAATTTTCGGTTGAAGAGAAGAAATATACTTTTCAAGAGTTGCAGGTTGATCATATTTTTTATTCTTTTGTTTCAAACAAGCTCAATCACTCTGAGTTGTATGCCTCCTGTTGCATTTGTCAAATTGCTTCTCTTTAAACAGGGAAGGTGATTTCACCAGCGTTGGTGTGATTAGCAAAGCCAGGTAGGCTAAGAGTGGTTGTTGAACAGTGGAATCAGCCTCCTCCTCCTCCGGCTCCAAAATCCCCCGCTGAGCGGGTCATAGCGTAGGCTGCCTAGGATAAGCACACGCATGCCCACACACAGCTCTCCCACCTATTTCTTTTCTTTCTCCTGGACCGTTTAATTCAACACAACACTGTTCACCAGGATTTTAGCAACTGACTTTGGAGTTATTTTAAAGACCATACAGCAGCATGTTTGTAGAGAATGAAAGCGAACAGAGAAGAAAGTCTACGGTTCGGACGCTACATCTTCTATATTTGCAAGCTGTAAATATAGAGGGTTGTATATCTAAGACTTTTTTAAATGCAGTTATTTGAAAGATTGAAACAAATTAGTAACATTATTCATGGATTTCAACATTTTTAAAACAGCGAAATGTGAAAGTGTGGTTTTAATTCTCTGCCAGCAGAGCTTTACCTCAAAGGGAATCTGTCTCTACCAACTTTTCTTACCCACAGACGGACATTTTTGTCCATTC
>NW_015151361.1:253732-276232 GCF_000732505.1 Cyprinodon variegatus
CATACATACATACATACATACATACATACATACATACATATATATATATATACACATTTTTTTTTTTTTTTTTACAGATTTGATATTTTTACATTTTATTTGTCAAATTTCTCTTTTCAGATTGCGTTTTACGAATTGTATTCTTTTCACCTCTGTGGGTGGACATTCCTCTGAAGTCAGAAGCCTTTGTATTGGTTTCCATGGACATTAGCAACAGTATTAGTGGTCAAGAGGAAGTGTTTGTATTGGCCTTAATGATGGAAAGAAAGTGATTTGTAGAACATCATTTTAAAAGAACATCATTTGAAAAACTCAATCTGAAAAAGAGAAATAGTAACATATTATTTCACAATGTAAATTTGGTTTAAAAAAAAATAACGTTTGAAAAACAACAATGTTATTCTCAAAACCATTTTTAATAAGTTTTTCAAAGTTTTTATTGCTGGATTGTATTTTTTTCAGATTTCCAGAATGTGTTCTTTGCTTGCAACAATAATGGAACAAAACTCACTCCATAGCCTTCTTAATTCATTCTACGTTAATAATATAATTTTTTCATTTAGGTTGGTTCCTACTTCGCTCCTCCACCATTCATCACAGCTACATCAAGTCCCTGATTGGTTGTTATGACCTGACAAGACAGAAAACTTCCATCCATCGCAGGTGTCACGCTCCACCCGTGTCACTTTGTGTCACTTTGCTCTGCTACATAGGGATAACATGTAAATCTGTTGCTCTGGTTGACAAAAATGTGTTTGATGAGAACTTACCTTTTGTCTCATTTGTTGCTTTAAAAAAGATCTGAGAATAAGTAAAAGTGTGTTAAAATAAGCCATTAAGTTGAGCAGATAAATAAGATGATCCACCAATGGAATTAGTACTTTTTTTGCCCTTAAATAGGATAATTAGATATATGCCGTTGTTTTTTTATGGTAAATGTACACCATCTTATACAATTAGCAAGCTGTCTTACTTACCAACTTGAATGAAGAAAAAATGCAGTTATTTAAAGAACAATGCAGTGGGACTGATTGCAAACTAAAAACAGGACTTCTTATGTTGGGCAATTTAGCAATGGCATTATAGCAATATATAAAGAATAGGTTTCTGATTAGAATAATGTTACAATGTTTTCTATGTCTTTTGGTATTATGACTATGTGGTAAAAGTTTTTAAAATATCTGATGGTGACCTCAGTCCTCTATGAGAGCCCTTTAAGGACCCTTGCTCCAAGCTAAGATGCAGGAGCAGCATTGAAAGGACAACTTTTATTGGCCCCTACATGTGTGAGTGACAGGTTCTCAGCCTGGGGTCTCACTCAAGCAATCCGTTTTCCTGTCACTCGGCTGTTGAGGGAACTGACGGCATGAAATAAAAAAAGACAGTAACGGGGGCAAATGGCAGGTGATAGCAGATTACATACATCAAAGTATTCAACAGTGTTTACTATAATGGGAGGTTTGGACAGCTGGCAGATCAGAAAAACGTGACTAAGTCTAAGAGAATTATGTTTAAATCAATGTCGAAAAGGAGCACTGTGTTATGGATCTTTGAAAGATTATCTTTGGGACAAGCTTGTTATTCTAAAACCTTGAAATTAGCTTTTACAAACAGCTGCTCGGTTTTGCTTTTCAAAATGTGTCTCTGATAAAAGAGAGGCAAAGAGAAACCATTAGCGAGAGAAGACCATAAGAAGCCCAGCTAGGCCTAAAAATTTAAAAGCAGAGCTACAATGTCCAGAGAAAACCATGCGCTGCTTTGTGTGGAGTTACCACATGAAAACTCAATAAATTAAACCAAAGTTTGAGGAAACCTTAAATGTACACAGTCATGGTATATGACATTTTCTCAAGGAAGGTGGATGTGGCTGTGGACCCGAACGCAGAGTAGAAGGAGGCAAAGATAAGTTTTTGCTGATTTAAGCCAACAGAAGCAAAATCTAATAACAATTAGAGGAAAAAAAAAAGGGGAGACACCGGGGGGGGAAAAAACAACAAACAGCAAAGTTACAAAAAGAAACCAGCACTGAGGAACTGCACAGAAGAAGTATATAAAGCTGGGCATACACTGTACGATATTTTTAATCCTTGAAAGCAGCTACCGCTCAAACTGTAAGACGAAACCGCAGGGTTAAAAAGTTCACAGCTCACAATGTATGTTCTTGAACCGTGCGGCGCGACGCTCTGATGCGATATACCTGCTCTCACTGCACATCCAAAAACCACACGTCTGACTCAGTGCCAAGAGATGGCGCTGGTCAGACTCGTCAATCTGGAAGAAGAAGAACTCCATTGTTCGAGGTTCTTGTGAATCGGCCTGTAGCTTTGCTTCAACAGCAAGATTTGTCCACCAACACCTTACAATGGCCGGCTTAATTTCAAAAATGTTTGATTTTCTCCCGACCTACGATTCCTGATTGAGGCTGAAACTCACCCTGATCAAAAAACCATTCTTGCATGACTGGAGAATCGGCCCAAAAAGGGCAAAAAATCGTATAGTATATGCCCGGCCTAAGGGAGACAGAACAAAGACTGAGCTAATCAGCTGACGAGGAGCAGGGCTTGATAGAAGCAACTACACAGAAAACACCAAAGTGTTAAATAAGCAGGGTCAAAGTATATTGACTCTTTTGGAGTTATTGCAAAAAGAAACTGGAGATATACTCTATGTAGAGAGTTAATTTAACACTAATTTAGACTGGGACAAATGCACTCGGATTGGTGTTAAATTTAACTCAAAGCGTTACTTAAACACTGCAAAATGTACTGTGTAGAAGGTAGGGGAAAGACGACCAACACAAGGGGGTAATAGAGAGTAACACAAAAAATACAACTCTGCTAGAAAACAACTTCAATGACACACAATGGGAAATAAACCAATGAGCAAGAAAAAAACAGAACCACATTGCAACTGAAAACTCAAAAAGGAACCCAAACAGAAGTCCACATAGGGCAGAAGCATGAGAAATTTTAGATTTGTATGCCCACAATTCACTTTGGTGTCATACAAAGATTTTCTGAAACATTAGCTACCGAGTCCTGTCCGCTGTGTTTGTTATTTTTGAGATTTACACTTTTTTTTACTCAGTTTGTTAGTAAATAAAACACTTTTTATAATAATAAAGTAGGTGGGATACTGCGCATCTGGAAGTAGACTACTGTGGCTAAGCCAGTTAGCACCTCCCAGAAAGGATGGGGAAATTTTAAAAGATCAAGTGTTAAAAACAAAGAAATATTTGATTCTTAGGGCCCGGTCACACCTAGCCGATTTAGACAGGGTATGCCAGACATCCCAGAATCTGCTAAAATGCTGGCATACTCTTAGCTTTCTATGTATTTTTTTCAATTTGGGCGTACACATAGAGTATGCATAACAAGTCCAGAGCGTATGTCCAGCGACAGCCTTACTTATGCATGTCGCACGGCAGTTTAATGCCTATTAAATGATGCACAAGCATCATTTCAGCCGATTCAGCGTCATGTCGTCTAGGAAGTTTGTTGGTCGTGGGCGTGAATGCAGGGAGGATCCATCACACTCACCCTCTCGCTCACTCTATGATGGGGATACAGTCTGGAGGAGAACTAATAGTTTCCTCCTGTGAATCCCCTTTTGATACCAAAATGCTGCCAATACGCCAATATACAGTAGCTGTAAGTTAGAAACATGTTCAGCGGTCATCTGGAACACGTCAGATACGTTGATATGCGTTGGAGATAAGTTCTTGATAAGTTACGCATAAGTAATACACAAGTACAAGTTACCTATATGTTTTTGATAAGCTAGACGCCACGACCTATGAGAAACTTACACCTAACGTATGTCAATGATTAGATAACTAACCTGTAACCTGTAACTTATGGCCCACGTATGAGCATATGCTGGCATAAGTCGAGATATGGTAAGTATGTCGGGATATTTTGACGTACTCGCCGTATGTCGACGTGTGCCAGGATGCTTCAGCATGTTTCAGCGTGCTCATAACTTATACAAAACTGACTCATAACTTATCCAACGTATTCCAGAGTTTTTGCCAGATTTATCATACGTCAGGCATATGCTGGTCTAAATCGTCAAGGTGTGACAGGGGCTTTAGATGGATGTGCTGGGAATGAAGGATTGGTGTTTATTGACACTAAAGCAGCCAATGCATTCACATGTGGCTTATAAATTGATAGAGGTGTGTGTAGAAACACGCTTATTAATACTGACACTAGGGATCGTATCTCAACAGTCTCTACAGTTTATGCACAAACAATATGATAGAAGGATAAACTGGTCCTTAACAGTGTCGCTTTTTGTGTTTGTTAGGAATAGGTATGTTCTTCTCTTTTGTTCTGATACAACATCCTTGGGAGGATTGGTTAGAATATAGAGTTGCTGGGGATCGATTTATTTCATCTATACTGGTTGGTCTTTGACCTCGCAATGAGGGACTGCAGGGCGGTAAGACTGTATTAAGTTGTTATGGAAACCTCTGTGTTTACATTTTGAAGCTTTTTCTCTCTGGTTATTTTCCTGAAAAGAGATCACTCAGGACAAACTCTTTAGATAACACTTCATGATGTATATGTATTAAATAACCATGAGACATGACAACAGATTTAGACAGAAATTGTAATCTTACTCTGATCTGAGAAGTTGCTTAGAGTAACAAAAGGCAACGCTTACCAACCGGGCTCACATCTCGTAAAGTGGCCACGATTCACAGTTAGAGAAGAATTTTATACCACTCCAGTCTGCCACATCATTACATCATAGATGTTTGCAGATGAGGAGACATCCATGGATCCAGCATTATCAAAATATTACACTCTGTTCTTAAATCAAGGACACCGCTCTGATTCCATTCCCAAATCTTTGCCACATGCATAATAAAGATGATAACTGTATATCCGCACAGAGGAACTGTCTTAATTAGAAAAACTACCTGGGAAAACATTTGTTCTGACACTCAACAGGCAGGTAATATTACAGTATAACAGACTCACACATCATTCATAATAATAATCCTAACAAAGTAACAGAGCTTCCTGTGCACACTGTGCTGGAATTCTATTTAGGCTCAATATTTAGGCTCAAAATTAAACACTAAACACTATGAGGACGAACACTTAGTGTAAACAACCCAATTTTTTTTATGATCAAATGGTTTTTGGTCTGTTTTCTATGTGCATATAACATGACTATTCACCTGTAAAGGGCTAAGAACACTTTCAAAGGCTTTCTCAATCATGTGAATTTGAGATTTTAAATTTCAAATCTGCATGTGTTCAAAATCAATGACTTGGGTATTTGTTTTGCTAACAAGCAGCCAAGCAAGTAGGCTACATGATTGCTGTGACATTTTCAAAACACACTTAAGATATACTATAGCTCAGATTTGTTTCTATGACCGAATGCCGGTGCCTCGTTCAAACACTACCTCTGTTATGTTGAGCATTTCTGCTGCCCGACTCTGACCTTTAGCAATGTAGCAGACAATAAATTACCTGTGCAAAAGTTTTCTATGGCTCCACATCCATTTCAGACCGACTTCACAGTTTTCAGTACCCAACAGCCATGAGGATGAAGTTGCTATCTCTTTGTGAGTCTGTGAAATATATTCAAGGTCTTTTGAAGGTTTTGGTATAAATGTAGAACATTAATGAGAGCAAGCATTAACATAATGATCTTGACCATTCCTGACAAGTATATGCTTAAAGAAATAAAAAATTCCAATATTTTAGCTTCAGTTGTAATGAGGAAACAACGTTTCATTTAGAAAAAAACAATATAGTATCTCGTCTGAATGAAAAAGGCTGTAAAAACGGAGGACAGCACGTGTTTAAAATGGCCTCAGACCGGTTTCTCAGTGCCAACGAGGGGGGAAGAACTGCTGGTGTCTAACTTTATTTATTTAGCATAGTACCATGCAAATGACTTTGAAAGGTTTAATGAGAAGAAAACAGAGGGAAATGAACAAAGATGAGTTGCCTCAAGGAAATCATTACCACGCATCATTACCCTTGACTACACTCTGCAGTGAAAACTGGATTCCGTAAGATGTTTACCATTAAGATAGAAAGGCCTTCAAAAGGAGCATTTAATTTAAAATCCCATTAGTTAATTTGTCCACATAGCTCAGACATAGGACAGACATATATGAGCTTTTAAAAGCCAGAGCGCCCTGGGACAAAAAAAAAAAAACACTGACTAATGTGCCTGCAGAGGGAGTTCCCAGATGAAGCACAGGAATTATTTGTTAAGCTGCAGGAACATTCTGCCTTTTAAAGATTTTCTGTTTTTGTGCTCTTCTGATAATCCATCAGTGCATCAGAAACAAAATCCAAGTTGCAAAAGTTAAGTATTAATGAAACAAATCTCCCTCTATAACCTCTAGTTAAAACACCACATGTTTATAATTTTTAATTGCAAGAAAAGTATTATTACTTTTTTTTTTTTTTTTTAAAGCTACCATTATTCATCCCCCTGCAACAACAACATATTGGAAGTTAAAGTTAGGATTATGTTATTTACAGCTTATTTTCATCAGTAAAATTTGGTTGATATAATCAGATTTACCATTAATATGAACTAAATTAAGTCTTGACTAAGGCTGCAACTAACATTATTTTGCAAATCAATTAATCTGTTGATGATTTTTTAATTAGCCAAAGGTTAAAACAGGCCAAACTAAAACTTTTCCACTTGAGGAGTTCTGGATAGAGCAGATTTTTTATCCTAAAGGTAAAAAAAAAATAAAAAATTAGTTAATGGATGGAAAAGCTTTCATTACTTAAATAAATCTATAGGAGAGGAGAAACACAAAATGCTGAAAAACTTGTAACATTGTGCCGTTTAGCATGTTAACTCTTTTTGAAGTTCATATTTATTGTAAATATGTTTATGTCCATCATATCAAAGTAATCAAAATAAACAGTCAATAACATTATCTTAACTTCTTTATCAAAGATGTTGCTCTTTCAGAGGGATGTATATAATGGTTGCTTTTGCACCTTGATCAAGATCAATTCTATTATTGTCACAATTTCTACTTGAAAAAACATGGTGTTTTTATGGGAAGTTGTAGTAGAAGATTTTTTTTATTGATACTTAACTTTTTTTTTTAGATTTTTCAATTATTAGCACATTAAAAGCAAACATGTGTTAGAACATCTTAGGTTAGTGTTCAAATTGTGCTAGATTTAAGTAATTTATTTTGCATGCATTTCCACATTTATATAACTAACATCTGTGATTCTGCTGAGAAAGATTGTTCCATGTAGGGATTGATAAATCTGACTTTTCTACATCAAAAGATGATTCCAAGGTATGGCTGCTGAATGCCTGAAGTGATGCACAAATCGACCAATGCATTACAAGAATAAAGCACTAATATCTGCTGATACGTCAGTCTACCTCTAATATTTGTATAACTATATCTATATCTATATATTTATATAGATATAGTTATCTCTCTCTATATATATATACACACACACACACACACACACACACACACACACACACACACACATAGAGAGAGAGAGATATATATGTATGTCTTTCCCTCTCAAGAGAAAGAAAGAAAAACCTCAGTAGTTTTAAGAAGCTTCAGTTAAAAAAATGAGGGAAGTATCCACATTGATCTGAAACAGCATCTGTAACATGCTTTGTTAAATGGTTTGCTCTTTAATCAAGGAGCCACCAGGGACAACCTTTAACCTTATAGCTATTTATAATGAGACCTCTGATTGATTCAAGTTAATGAAAACTAGTAGAAATCCACAGAAGCGAATCTTATCCTGAAGCTGATTAAAACTGGGGATTGAATATGAGTAAAAGTCAATGAATTTAACCAAACAGCATCTACTTTAATAAAAACAGAAAGGACACATTAAAATGAGCATCATTAATATTCATTTGTGAAGATTACCATAAGCTAAACAATCAGTTCCTTTGAGAATTGCTGGGCATTATGCAATACACCAGAATAAATATAAAAAGCTTTAAACTGCTATATACAGATGCATTACAGCCAATGAGCTTGAATATTTCACTTTGTAAACGTGAGTCAGTACAACATAAAACAATGCAAATCAACCTACGGTATATAACGAAAAATTTTGGCTGTCTTGTGAAAATATCATCATGGTTTTATGATACCGATCCAGGAAATAGCTTCTATGAAAACACAAGAATGAGCATTCAAACTGACAGTTTATGTGTTTAACAATCTGCTATTGCTTATCATCAGTAATGCAATTTTACTGCATCATTCATACTTGAGTAAGAATAAAACAGAATATAATTGTTATTTTAAACCCAAAGAAAAATACAAAGAATTTGTATTAGAGCTAAACGATTTTGGCAAAAATCTAAATTCCAATTTTATTTCAACAAAAATTAAGATTCGATTTGTTTTTACTTCAGGTTTTCAATGCTTTCATGACCTTTCTTGACGAGGGTTGGTCATCACAGGATTTTACTGTTACTGATGTGTGGAATTGGTCTTCTGGTCTTACGCATAAATCTAACTAGCTCTTCCCTTCTGTGTGTTGGCAAACCCCCTTTAAGCATATTATCCCCACATTAAGGCCTGGAGCGACAAAGTCAATGTTAAATTTAATGTAACCAAAATGTAGTTCTTCTGCTATTTGAAAATGTCCTTGTTTGTAAAATAGTCATTATAATAAATTGTAATAAACTGCTCAGCCCTGATTTGCATCATTTCCAGATTAACTCTTGACTCTCAGTTTCAGCCAATTTGTTTCCAGTTTTACCCTAAAGTGGCCTTTGTGATCCAAACTCAAACAAATTATTTTTTGCCTACAAACAAAACATTCTGTATCAGTGTTTTTTTTCTAAGAAATGAAAAATAATCATAAAAACTGGTAATAAATAGGATAAATAAACAGGAAATAATCATAAAAACCCTCATAATGCCTCCTAAAGAATTTAAGGATTACCTTTGTACCAATGATTGAGGGTCTGATCACCATTTGGGTCTGGTCACTGAAAGATTAGGATTTCTGATGAGTATAGCTCTAAGTCACCATCTGTTGTTCATATCAGTTATCCAAATTTCCTCACGGTGAACTATGAGTAGATTCAAGGAAACTGGGCTGAAATCAATGTTGAAAATGTATGAAGAGCTCTACGCATCTCTTTCTGGACAGCTCTTTTTTACCTCAAATGGAACAAGAGCAAAGCACAGGAACCTGATTCATTATGACCCAAATCGTACTCAGCGCAGAGCAAAATCAGCTTATAGAGTACTCAATAATAAAGAAATTACTAACATTATAAGTTCTTTGAAAGAAAAAGAGACTATCATCAAGTCAATTGGTAGAACCTAAATGAGTAGATGTTTTGCCTCAGTTTTTTACAACCTTATTTTAGAGAGAGAGAAACTACTTTAATTACAGTTCCAAAGTTAATTTCACAACTTCTAATGTAATAACACGGAAATAAGGATCTAATTATAACAATTTGTCAATTTTCCCACACTGACAATCATTAAATCAATTTAGTAAAACAAATCCCCTAAGCTCAATGATCAGCTTTTCAATCTGTATGGTATGTAGGTAAGGGAGAGACCATAATGGTAAGATCTCATACAACAACTGTTTTTAATACAAAATGAATATTCAGAAAATCAGAGCGCTATTTCTTAATTTGGCTGCAGTCATTTGCAATTCTTTCATGCTGCAGTATGAAAGCCTTTCTTCATCATTTCTGTTGCCAAAAATAAGGATTGTAAACCAAGTATAAAGAATGTGCATTCTCCTAAATAAATGCCCTGCAGACTAAAATCAGCAGATCATTGTATTCATTTTGAAATGCACCAATGGTTACCAGGAGACATGTGCTTTAGTATTACTAACCTAATGCCCTGCTGCTGCTCAAACTCTAAGGGAAAAATCTGTTTGGGTG
The DNA here is from genome assembly GCF_000732505.1 of Cyprinodon variegatus. Classification (NCBI taxonomy): domain Eukaryota; kingdom Metazoa; phylum Chordata; class Actinopteri; order Cyprinodontiformes; family Cyprinodontidae; genus Cyprinodon; species Cyprinodon variegatus. The sequence continues at coordinate 263,648 of NW_015151361.1, forward strand.
TTTTAGGAAATCCACAGAAATAAAAGGGGAAGAAATCCACTAATGCTCATCCAGGCATGGCTTTCCTGGGCTTAAAATAATGTCTCCATCAACCAGCAGCTCACCGTCTTCCATTCCAATCAGTGGCCCTCCTCTTTTTTCCAAACAGTGAGCATCATGCTTTTTGGAAATTAAAAATGATCCACAGCAGCTCAAAGGACTGAATCTGAGAGAGAATTGCAGACAGTTGCGTCCTGTTCAGCCCTTCTAAAACTCTTACCCAGTCTGTGTTTCTGCTTGCTTTGGCAGAATAAATCTTCTGTAGGACTGAAGAGTTTCAATGAAACACAAAACGACTGAACTACAAACTCTGAGCTGCTGTTCTCAGATTAAATCAAATCTCCAGACTGAGTTTTAGGATCACCAGGTGAGTGCAACAGACAATGACAGGTGGTGCGGCTTCAGCCCCCTCCCCTCCTCCCTCTGCATTAAAGGCACACTGCTCAGCGTGTATATCTCACCACACGCACTCGATGACCCCAAATTCACAGCTGCTCTCACCCATCCCTGCTCCGCTGGTCCAACCCAATGCATGCAGAGACAGCCTGCTCCTTTGCATGTTAGCTTAAGAATAATAAAAAGGCATGTATAGGAGGACTTCTTCTTAATATGCATATCCAAGGTCAAAGCAGACCTGCTGGTAATTCACCTAAACTCAAGCTCTGAACATGAAAAACTGGTAAAGATAAATCTTCATGTCCTTTTTTTTTTAACGTTCAAACCGGATGACATGCGCTTTTAAGCCTCTGTTTATTTAGTAATAGATAATAAATCACCAGATTTGCTTCAATAGCAAATAGAATTCAGGCTGCATGGAAGATTTTCATTAACATCAAGCAGCCTTTTCTTGGTTTTTAAGGAAATAAGGCAGAAAAGGAAATCTAGATAGCCTGAAATGTTTGCAGTTAATGAATGTTAGAGTATTTTTTAATATATCATTTAACTACTTTTGCTGTAAATTACAAAGAGGAATGGGGGTTGAATATATCAGCTTCCTAAAAGCTGTAATAGGATGTGTGGTTAAGAAAAGCTTAACTTTGAATCCAGCCTTAGCTTGATTGGAGACATCAGTAATGCTAGTAGCATTAGCACTAGCAAGCTAAACTTTGTAAGGGTGGGCAGTAATACCAGTGAATGTCACATCCTAGCTGTCAGATAACAGGTTCATATTTCACCTAATGGAATCGATTTATGGTTTCGGTTGCATGTAATGCCATATATTTTATTAACTAAAACCTTCTACCACAATACATTGCAATGCTAACAGCTGTTTGATGCAAGCTGGGGTTACCAGGGTAACGATTTAAATGCCACTTATGTTAAATTGGAGTTCAAATTTTTAACATTATTTCAGTAAATTTTTACGGCTTTGTGACAGTAAAAACATGCTATAGCTTAGCCAAATTCAACAGTTGTTGGGGAACAGATTTTTTATTGGTAATTTATAAGTTTAGCGACAGTGCTAACTGCTAACACTAATCTCAAAGTCACTGCTTATTGTTGGTGGATCTGGTTCTGGTTGTCATCCAGAGGTTTAAATGCCACTAAATGATAGAATAGATTTAAATGCTAGAATAGATTTAAAAGGTGTTCAAACTTTTAAATAATTGTTTCTTCCCTTTACAAGCATAATTGCAGTGCAAACGTGAACCTTAAACATGCTAGCGTGCTAGCATGATTGTACCCCCTAGAAAGGCCATGTCCAGTAGGGCTATAAGAAGCACTTCTTGACTTTTGTCGGAGAAAAAATGCTTTCACCTTGTTAAAAATAGATTTAAAGTAAATTGAGATTTCTGTCACATATTATACTTTGACAAGTTCAGTGAAAGTGTTAACTGGGAAAGCTAAGCTGCTAACCAGCTGAGCTTCTTCACCTTGAGGCAGTAGTTTCAAACGACCTTGGCTTTTGTTATCAGGGGAAAGCTTTACATGCCAGTAAAAAAAGATAGAAGGGGTTGCAGAGTTGAGTTTTAGAGTGTGTGCTGTTTATTGTCATACCACGACATACCAATCTGATGTAAACCACTCCATATTATCCAAAGTCAGCAGTTTTTTTTTTTTTTACCTTGAAACTCTCCCATAGACACAGTTTGTACTAAATCTCCCCTTAAATAGGGTTTGCAGGGCTTTAGATGATTTCCCTCTGCCTCGTGTGAACTCCTATTTGTGCCATACTCTGAGTAATTTCAGTAGGTCACGCAGCCCTGAGTTTACCTGGTCCATGTCTTCTCTGTACATGGATTATGCTGACGATGTGGTTTAATCCACTTTTTCTATTTATTTGAGTGAATGTTTCATTCTGTAGATGTGGCAGTCATCAAGGTGTGGGTGTGGCCAGTGACATTAAACTCAATTCTTTCACAAAAAAAGAGATTAATTCCAGTACATTTGGACCTTAAAAATAGTTACGATTAACCTGTCCATAAAGAACATTGATATTTTTTTGGCCTAGATCAGGGGTCTTCAACATTTTCCAGGCCAAGGAACCCCAAACTGAAGGCGAGATGGACCCCCTAATTATACATATTGTATGAGATTGTGTTATATCAAACTGGTCCTATAGTCACTCTATAACAGATGGAGTAATGTAATGAAAGTAATTCCTCCCTGGGATTATTAAAGTATTACTGATTCTGATTCCTGGTTGATGGGACAGGTGTTGTGAATGAAACGGTGCCCAGATTGAAAGAGCTCCTGTGTGTCGCTGAACGTGTGCATTGATGACTGAAAGATATCTTCTGCCTTCAACAGTCTGTTGAATTCATTCTAATGTGTATTTAAATACATTTCCATTAGTTGAAAAAAATTGCAGGGGGGATTATTTAAAAAAAGGCTAATAAACCAAAACCTTCTAGACCCCCATGCAGTACCTTTGTGGACCCCTGGGGGTCAGGGACCCCCTGTTGAAGAGCTCTGGCCTAGTGGGTTAGAGCAGGTGCAAGTACCCGGTTCAAATCCACTGCCTCCACTCTGGGTTCCTGAGCAAGACCCTTAACCCCTGATTGCTCCCTGGCACCTCACCTCACGATGGCTGCCCACTGCTCCCCCAAGGGGATGGGTTAAATGCAGAGGTAAATGTCTCCAATATGAGATTAATAAAGTTCAATTATTATTAATTTATTCTGAAATTATTGTCTGAAATTAATCAAAAAATCTGCAAATGGCAGAGACTTTTACCCATTTATAACTGAGCGGATTCAACAACAGCTTGTTTAAAGAGGCCTGGAACAGATCCAAATGAAGAAGAGATTTATTAGATCAACAATGTAAGGGCCATTAAGGTCAGCTGCAAAGAAAAAATGGCTTAAATTCTAACATCAGAGTAAGGTGTGAGCGCTGGCACACAGAAGTCTATTCTTTAGGCTTTTCCTCTGGAGAGACAGTCACGCCCGTAGAAAATGATCGGGGTAAAAACGATGCTGAGTCGTCAAATCCTACGTTTATTTCACAACTGATCAACGAAGGCGAACATTAAAGGTCCATTTGCTGCGACATTAAACGGAGCAATAATTGCCCAAAGGATTATTGCTGCGAGGAGAAAAAACACCAAAAGATGTCCAGACACCTGCACCTCCCAAGACGCGCCAACACATCCTCACCTGGCTGCGCGCGCGCGCGCACACGCGCACCCCCATACACTTCACAACGTCACTCGTCTTTTTTCTTTTTTTTCCACAATCGCAGAAATACCGCCCATTCTCCAGCACACACATTCAACCTTGCTGTATTTACAGCCCCACTCCTTCTGCCATAAGCGCAAGCATGCGGTTTTTTCTCTCTCCTCCATCCTGCCGTCTAAAGGGTCCCCAAATACCATCGCTGCCACTGCTTTGGTTTGATTTAGAGAAAGAAAAAAAAAAGACAAGGAAGAGAGCAAACAGTGCGTGTTCATGCATATCCAGTCAGCTGATGATGGCTGGTGGCTTGTTTTATGGTGAAATATTAATAAAGGCTTGTCACGACTGAACCCAAACAGCGCTGCGCAGGGATCATGCTGGCACATCTTCTCTCTGTTATGGAGAAAAAGGCCCCGTATTTTTATTTCATTTTTTTACCCGACAGGATCTGCGAGTCCTCAAGGTTGAATAATCTGGCTTGTGAGCACACATCGGGCTCGCTGTCAGATCTAGACTCTTACGATTTACGCGTAAAAATACCAATTAGGCCCGACGTTTCTGTGCCATCCAGACACAAATTCCCGTCTGCTAATAAACACACACGCACGGACGGCGCATTTGGACGCTGACAGCTGGCTATATGGGTTAGGTGATGCAAGCGGCTCTTTATGGAGCAAAACATGTAGCAGAATCAAGGTGTGATACATACCTGGGAGACTACAGGATAGGGTTGGCGCAGAGGCTCTATCCAGTTGTACAAAAAAAAAATTGGAAGAAAAAAAATCAGACAACAACAAAACCACGCCGGCTGTTGATGACACAGCTGTCTTTGGCAGACAGAGGAGGTCGGCGGAGAAAATCCGATCGCAGATGTGTCAATAGACGCTTGAAATTCAGACGCACATCAGTGGACTGACGCCTGACGTGAAAGCTCTCCCATTTTCACGATAAACGGCGCGCTCTGTGTGCTGCGGTCTGCGCGCAGACCATCATGCTGGCTTCAACACCAAGGTACACAAACAGATCCTCGGTGAGGCTCCCCCCAAGGAAGAGCCATGCTTCCAGTTCAGATCAGAAGCGAGCAGGGAGGAGGAGGAGAGCGGTGAATAAAAACGTCAAAACAGAAATGCGCAGACATCAGCGCGCTGCGTTGGCTGGGCATCCTCGCAATGAATTTGCATCCATATTAATATTCATAGAGCGGAGTGCTTCCTGTGAGCAGACGACTGCTGGTGTTTGTGGAAGGAGGAAAAAAAACAACAATGCAGAAGGGGGGGCGCTCTGAGTCCAGCTGCGGGGAGATGCTGCATGCTTTAGTCACTACTAATAATAGCTGCAGATAATGCAAAAAAATAAATAAATAAAGGCAGAAATATTACAAACAGTTGATGTTTCTAGACCGACCCAATGATGTCACGTGGGATGAAATTACATATAATTTAAAGGCTTGCCATAATAAGTAAACATGTGATTCCTAGTGTGATGAAACATACTACTTTTTATATTGTCATTAAAGCAAGATTTCGATAAAAATGTAGAGTATAACAGTAGGAGTTTTGCATTTCACCTGCAAAAAATCAAAACAAAAGTAGTTTTTGCCTGAAATGAGTGATTTCCTTGTGAAGAAGTTAAAAAACAATCCACTGAAGGTTTGAAGACGTTTTGCTCATGGGCATAAGTTTGCATAAGGACCATAGGGACATGTCGCTACCAAAATTTTGGACTGACCTACTTGTCTCTACCAACAATTAGATGTGAATAACATGTTTATAATTTACAATATAGCTTTGTTGCAGCAGTAGAGGAGTTCTGGATGGAGAATATTGACAGACGAAAACATTTTTGATCTAAAATGCAAAATGTTTATATATTTTTTTACAATTTTGCTATAATTCCCACTGTAAGTGGGTCGCTCTGTGAGCTGAAGACATGTTTTAGAGTCTCTATACTCCAGTTACTGATTAATCAATTACTAAATTTGTTGACGTTTCAATAATCGATTATTTCGATGAATTGTTTCAGCACAAGATAAAATACATGATATGGGTTAAATAGAGTAACTACAGCCTACATGACTTGTAGGGTAAAACTAATATTCTAAATGCTCAGTGTCAGTTCCAGTGCTCATTTAAATACAATAAATTAATTTGGACTCCCTTGAATCTATTATTTTGCATTGATTTATGACACAGAGAGAATATTTAAAAGATAAGAGTGGGTTTTACCTCTATTTACCTCTGCACAATTGTATATCTTCAAAAGAAAAAACAGGATAAATCAAAATATAACAGACATATTTAGACTATAGTTTGTTAAATAGGCACAGATTTACTTTCTGTCTTATTAGCTAGTCATTTCAAATGCAAACCTTTTCAAAGTGGAAAAAAAGTCCAATTCCATATTCGTCAGAGCCGGTGATGCATAAAAGATTGATAAACAGCATCTAGTGTGTGTAGCGCCTATCAAATTTGTACAAATGTTATAACACCATGAAATGGTGGTTTTCTCTTTAAACAAAATACACCATGATCTTCACATCAAGCATAAAAAAACGACTGCATATTTTTGCATAGGACCAATGACATCAGACCAATAGTGTCCCTACCAAAGCTGAAATCAAACCTGCGCCCTTGGTTTCACTTCCCATCCAGGAAGCTTTCTCAATTCAAAATGTCGAGGAAGCTTTCTCATTTTGATGGAAAAAGCTTCCTGGATGGGAAGCGAAACGTCTTCAAACCTTGGAAACAAATTCCAGTGGATTGTTTTTTTACTTTTTCAGAATGACTATGACCTGGATGACTTAGAATCTTCACCAGCACAGTGATTTCCTTGATTTGAGTTTTGTATACACAGAGTGTATACAAAACTAAACTTCGTTTATACAGCTTTCCGACTGAATTGGCAGCAGCTTTAGAAAAACAACTCCACTATCTTATTTGAAGTGTATTTTATCTAATTATCTTATTCTAAGGGCAGAAATACAAATTCTTTCGGCAGGTCATGTTATTACCGGATTAAATGAACACTTGATTTTAAGAAATATTTTCTTCTTTTCAGGTCAGTTTTTGCAGTGCAGGTTTGATAACACCCGAATGTTTCACACTTAATTTAATGTTGGATTAGATTACTGTCAATGAAAACATGTTAGGTGTGATTTAGGTGAATAAATGTAAGATTTGTGTTTGTTTGTTGCTGTCAACTCATGCAAAGGCCTAAATATGACATCAGATTTTCGTCTGTGAGTACAGAAGCTTGAAGCCATAAAGAAAGTTATAACCTAGCAATAATACAAGTAAAAATAAAAAATTTAGGAATATGAATCACAACTTTAAGAGTACAAATCTACAACTCCTGATGAAGCTGTAATATGAGGTTAAGATAGCTGTCAATAAGAGTGATAAGCAGCCGTTAAAATGTGTAAATTCGCAATACGTAATAAAATTTAAGATTTATCGAGAATCTCAGTCATCCAGGTGATGGTGAAGTTTGACAAGTTCAGTTTAGGCAACTGGACATGAAGTTTTCTAGAAGACGTTTTGCCTCTCATCCAAGAGTCTTTTTCAGTTCTAACTTATTGTGGGGAGCATTCCTTCACGTCTTCTAGAAAACTTCCTGTCCACTTGCCTAAACTGAACTTTTCAAACTTTATATTTAAGATTTGTTTTTGTATCTTGTGTCAACAGATAAATACGTGTGACGTTAGATGTTTTTTTCTGTGTGAATGTAAATTTAGAAGTTACACATACAAGGTAGAGTTACATCTATGGAAAAAAATCAGGTACAAATCACAAAGTTGTGAGTTTGAATCAACAGCCCCTAATGAAGCTATTGTACTCCTTACAAGTATGTGGCAGCAATAGACCTGAAGGATGCTAAGCAGCCACCTTTAAACAAAGAAGAAAAAGGCAAAAACAGAACTATTAATCAAATCCTATAGTGGGAATTAGTGTGTCGTATGTATGCTGTATGTATTAGTATGTCGACGTTTTTATTATGGGCTGTGTCTGAACGTGCCCCCTAACCCCTAAATCACTCAATCACTACAGAGCGGGGACTATATAGTGCCCTATATAGGGATTAGGGCGGACGCAGCCTTCGCTTTCCTGTTCTTCTCTTTAATTGGTGGTTGCTGAGAACTTGAGGTGGTTAACTGTGCCGAGCTTGGTTCTTACAACCATTTACACATCCTGCTAGCACGGTCCCTCGCCTTTTATTGGTGGGCCACGATACTACGGCTCTCAAGGCGGAAATTACGCAAACAAAAATGGCGGTGCCAATACCATTTAGCAACTTATGTGCTTGAAAAGTTTAGTATCGTGACAACCCTAATTGGCACAAGATAAATAAACTGAATTGAATGCTGTAACTCCAGTGATCACATCAACTCCCTACAAGACACACTGATTACAACTAAACAAAATGCAAAATTATCCAAGAGTTATGAATACTTTTTCTACATGCAGTTTATTTGTGAGGTAAAGGACTATTAATATAGGTACTCATTTATATTTCAGTAACAATATTAAAAAATTCAAATGAATCCATACAGGAAAAGTGAGAACAGAAAACATTGGCATAATTCTGCAAGAGACTGAAATTGTGAAATCATTCATATTCCTACATCATGTGCGTGTCTGTACTTGAAGAATCAATCTTTATCCAAACACAGTTCACTCCTGTAATTCCTGTTTTATGAAACTCTTGGAAGATCAAGCTGAAATTTTGCATGTGAAGTTGTTTTAAATCTCTATAGATTTAGTACTAAATCACAGCTCTGAACTAATTGTGTTTTTTTATTTACTGGTGTTAAAACTGAGTCAAGTCTGAGTTTTTGCATTTGAAAGGACGCACACAATGGGAGACTTTTGATCAAATGAAAGTAACTTATAGTGATGGTGTCCCATAATATAACCTTGTAAAACATTTTGCAAGGTCATATAACAGGCATCATCACCATAAGTTACTTTAATTTCATCAAAAGTCTCCCGTGGTGTGCGTCCTTTCCAATAGAAAACTGGATCTCTGTTCGACACTCAACAGGCTCCAATTCAGACTTTACTCAGTTCAAACACCTGTAAGTCAGAAACAACAAATAGTTCAGAGCTGTAATTGCTACTTAATCTATAGAGATTTAAATAACATCAGATGCAAAATTTCAGCTCGATCAAACATCTGGAAGTGGGTCAAGGGCATTACTTACTGAACTTCCCTCTTATGATAGGAAAACCATGTAAAACCAAACAACCACCTTATCAGTTATTATTATTTTCTGGTAAGAAAGAAACCTTGAATCACGCTCTGTTTTGTAATAAATTATCCAAGACTATTGTTACAGAGAGAGTAGGGTTACGAGAGGTCTAGTTTTTGAATTTAACTAATGACATTGTCTATCAACAGATGGGATTCATTCAGACTGACATGTTGTCATGTAATCTTTTTGATCCCTAGAGTGACCAAGCAGAGCAAAGTAGCCCTAATCTAATCTAACATCATCCCATGCCCCCTGATGATGCTCCAAGGATCCAAAATGCAAAGTACCCAACTATAAATCTTTGCTATGTTTATCTCAGACTCAGTGTGAATGTCAAAGTATCGGGGTGGGAGTGGATTTGTTATCAGCAGCCTCACAGTGAAATCTGGTCAAAGTGCACTGGAGTGAACTATGTGGAAGCGGACTACGCTCATCCATTTAAATTACGCCGCCTGGAATCAACTCCAATAAGGTAAAGAACAGTTTTTTTATGCTATAAGCAGAAAGCTCATAAAAGCTTCTTTAGGCTGCCATGCTGGGCCCTTAGAAAGGCTGCTGTGTGGCCCTACAGGCCGACTCATAAAAGCTTTATTTGTGAGCAAATTAATAATCTCATGTGTGAGCTCATTCATGGGGGAGTCTTTTGATCAGGCTGCTAAATGTCGCTGCTGTTTTAGAGTTTCTTTCATCTATTGAAGAGGGTTAGGGGTACAAGCAGTGGAGCAGGTAAAAATGTGTTTTTGATCATAAAAGAGAGGTTATCGATTCTCTTATCTTGAATTTGTTTTTACAAGCGTAAAATATATTGTGGCAAGACAAATAAGTTGTATTGAATTTATGCCAACTTTAAAAATGTTATTGATTGCTGAAAATTAACACTTTGACCCACACTAGGTTGGAAGAATGACTAAAGAAAAAACCCAGATGAAGGAGTTCATAGAAGCTCTTAGCGTTCTGCAGTTGGTCCTGAGTTTTCTCTTCTTAGGTGAGACTCTAATCTTTTCTAATTTACCGTTACATCGAACAACAACCATGCACTAATGTTTCCTCATGACAACACTACCTGTACCCCCTACATACGGATCTAACACATCTGGGTTATCACCCACCTGCAGGACTGGCCTGCATTATCTTGATGGTGAGTCTCATGTTTACGTCTCTGTGGCTGCTGCCCACTCTTTGCTTCGTGTGGCTGGTGGCTGACTGGCAAACTCCAGAAAGAGGTAAAAAAAAAAAATAATAATAAAATGTGTCTGTAACTTTGCATAATCCTATTTTTATCCAAAAAGTAAAAAAAGCTACTTTTTAATCTTCCTAAACTATATTTATGGTAGGATGTTTCTGCAAATGGAGGCCATCGTCCTCCATATGACCTTGCCTGTCTAATCACTGTCAATCAAGGCAGAAAAGTCTATAGCCCCATTTACTGTTTTACATCCAGATAAAATTCAGTACAAACACTTTCCTTTTCCTCTACTTCACATACAGAATCCTCTTTAGTGTAGTTTGACCATATATAACCCCAGAGCTGTGTTCAGGGAAGATCTGTAGACAAACAGGATAAAGTTTTAGAGGAATTGAGAGCAGGGCTGGGTTATTACGTTTGCAAACCTTGGACCATCTGAGAACAATGTTCAGTTCACTAAAGTGTAAAATTAAACGTTTAAAGTAAAGGCTCTCCACCCAAAAAGTATTAATTAGGGATCAAACTTTGCATGTTTTCTAAGCCAAAACAAGGCTTTGTTTTTGTTCCACTTTTTAAAGTCTTGAACTCAACGCTATTTCTGACATTTTGAAGTGAGAAAGCTTCCTGGATGGGAAGCGTAACGTCTTCAAACTTGAAAAACAAAGTCCAGTGGATTGTTGTTTTAGACTTTTTTGGAACAAAGCAACATGTAATAATAATTGAATTTTATTGATCTCACATTGGAGAAATTTACTTCTGCATTTAACCTATCCCCTTGGGGAGCAGTGGGCTGCCATCGTGCGCGCCCCAGGAGCAGCGTGGGGTTCAGGGTCTTGCTCAGAGAGCCAGAATGGCAGTCTGTGGGAGTGCACCTCGAACCCAGAACCTAGAGATTCCAAGCTCTATGCCCTAACCACTAGGCCACCACTCCCCCATATTTTAAAGTTAAAAACTAGACAGTCCATAGAAATTATTGAAATAGATGCACAATGGATAAACAAATCTAATATACATCTAAAGAACAGGGGGAAAAAAGTGTAATATCTCATCACATGTTATCTTCCAAATCTACTGAGAATGTGAATAAATTTATCTCTGGAATAAGTTTCATTTCCTGTAATAGACTACAGTATGTGGAGATGAGACTATCAAGTTATTTCTTTACATAGATTTCGTTTTAAGGGGTTCCAATTCAAGATCATGAAGCAGAAAACATCTAGAAGAAGGTGCTCTGGGCAGATGAGACCAATTATAAACTTTTTGACTTACATTAGAAAAACCTTAATTCTGGTGGAGAACCTGCAGTCCCTGAACACATCATCCTCACAGTCAAACATGGTGACAGCAGCATCAGGCTCCTCCTTAGAGAGGACAGGAAAGATAGTAATAGTTATTATAAGCAGGGCAACCCTAAAGAAACAAAAAATAAAAATAAAAAATAAAGGAAAAAGTCTTGATGGCCCTTAAAGTTCACCCAAACATATTATTACCCATTATTTTAGCTTTTCTTCTAGCTGCTGTGCTTCTTATCCGGTGTGATGCTGCACTGGTTTGTATTTAGGGGTGTCACAGTTTTTTACAGGTCTAAATTTCAGCATAATTAAAATAAATTAAAAAATGAATCCCAAAGGAGAATTAATAATAAAACACAATTCACACTTTTGACTTAAGAAAAATGGCTCAAAGAACACGTATTGTTTTCCTTCAAATACTCTATTAAGAAGCTTGTTGTGAAGCTCTGGATAGTTTCATGAGGCGGTTTGGTTTCTGTTTACTATTTGCAATAAATACGGCGTCTTCAGCAAAAACAGGCAAACAGGAGCAAAAACAGAAATGAACATTTTAGTCCAGATAAACCAATAAATTAGCTGCCATTAAAGAAAAGTCAAAAACATTTTACTTGCTTCTTTATTTCTGTTTTCTTTTTGCACATCAAATCGTGTTCATAGTTTAAGTTTGTACTTAATTAAATAGTTAGTTTAATTTATTTTATTTTCGCCAATGTAATTCTTTACAATGTTAGACTGATGGATATCTAATTAGTCCATTTTATTTCATAAACTCACTCGCTCTGCCACTCTTCCATGTGTCCACCAGGGGGCAGAAGAACAACATTTGTGAGGAATTGGAAGGTCTGGCAGCAGTTCAGAGATTTTTTTCCAGTAAAAGTAAGTTTCTTTCACTGATCCCAGCTTCATTTCTATCATAATTAGGGCTGAAATGATTCATTACATTATTCCACTATTGAAATAGTCATCAACTAATCTGGTAATCGGATACAATTTTTACCTAAACCAAAAATACACAGATTAAATCATGCCATTAGCTCTACTAATAAACTACAGACATAAAATAAAAATACAATCTCTTTTCCAAGCGAGAGCTGTCAAGAGCAGCAAAAAATTTTTTCCAAAAAAACAATAATGACATGAAGTATTGTTATAAAAAATTATAAAAAGTAAAATAAAATCTAATTTCACTCACATAATCGA
>NW_015151361.1:276472-290815 GCF_000732505.1 Cyprinodon variegatus
ATATTTCAAATGTTTGTTTGTTTAGAAATGTTAATTTATGAAAATGAGGTTTTTCTTGATTAATCGAATTATTAAAAAAAATCAAGATCAATTGAGTACTAAAATGATTGAGGAATGAATCAATAACTAAAATAGTTGATAGATTAAGAGATAACGATCGTAGGTGCATCCCTAATTATTATAAGATGTAGTTAAAGTTTTATTTACACAAACTTTAACCTTATATCAGAAGCAGTGCAGCACAAAATGCGAAATGCTATTTATCTATATTGATAGATATAATTCCCAAAAGTATGAATTCAATAATTGTTCAAATATGTCAAACGGAGCTGAAACAGAAAAGCTTTTACCGTTTTTTTTCTTACGTTGTTTCAACAACCCAATCGTTTATGTGTTTCAATAAGTTCACTGATTTACACTGATTTAAAAATTCTAGTGCCACATAAACACCTGCCTTGATGCAGAGATTTATTTGAAATTATTTATCAGTTATTTAAAAAATTTTAGCACAACATGAAATACAGAAACCAACTTAAGGCATTTCAATCTATACCCTGAAAAATATGAAAGTTCTTAAGAGAATTATTTTAATCAGCGAATCAATTTAAAGATGTTACAAGCTTAAACCAATATATCATTTCTATAACATGGGGTAAGGTAAAAAATAAAAATGTCTCATTAAATCATATAAAAAAGAGCAGTTGCTACAAGAGATTTGCACATTCAAGGAAAACAGAACTCAGTGCAGTTGATCCAGAGCAGTAATAAAAGATGTTATGAGATGAGCCTTGGTATTATCTGCTTCTCTATCTCAGCAGATATGGTGATACATTTATCAGATTGAATTCTGGCAACATGCACCTGATTTAAGTGGCCGTTAATCACGCCGCTTTCATTAACTCTCCCTGTCAAGCCCCTCCCTGTTCGAGCCGGTTGGCTTCAAGCACAGATCTTCCTCAGTAGATTTTTTTTCTTTCCAGCTGGTGAAGACAGCAGACCTGAATCCAAATAAAAACTACATCTTTGGCAGTCATCCACATGGTATCATGTGTGTTGGAGCCTTTGCATGTTTCAGCACAGAGAGCTGCGGATTTGCTGAGACGTTTCCTGGACTTCAGGCCACCCTGGCGATACTAGCCGGCCTCTTTAAGATACCGCTGTTCAGAGAATACCTCATGTGTGCAGGTATCTATATTTTTCCTCAGAATCTTAAAAATCTGTTTCTTTTTATCAAAAGTATATACTAAGAATGTTGAAAATGTTTTTTTGTTGAACCCTGTTTTTCTCTGACAATATCTAAAGAAGCATCCTTTAATTTCAGCCATTGTTCTGTGAAGTCCTCTGAGATTTGAAACATGTAGGGAACAAATAGCACTCTGAAGACCAGATTCATCAGCAGGTTAGCAAGTAATTATTTAGGTTCAAGGAGGCTTTTAAATAAACCCCAATTTCTTAACATCTAATAGAAGAATTTGATTAGGGGTTTTAAATCAAAAACTTTTGGCACAACAGTAAACGTAGTAAAAAAAAACCTGTGTCAACCAGAACCAGCAGGCAAAAAGTTTATAGTAACCCAGGCAGAGATGGTATGTTCCCAGATTAACCGTTTAGCACGCACTCGTTGGTAGCTGACACAACTAACAACTGAGTGCTAAAAATTAGAACGTAGACTGAAGTGAGAAACTCAACAGCTAAAGTTAAACACGGAGGTGGCAGCATTATGCTGTGGGAGGTTTTTCACTGGAAAAACAAATTTAAAACATAAGTAAAAAAATTAATATATATATATAAATGGCCTTGCCCTTCATTTGAGCAAGAAAATAAGATGATCTGGATCATTTTGGCCTTAAAATAAAAATAATTAGATATTATGAACTTGAAACAAGATAAATAAGAGTTTATTTTGCTTCTCTCAATTGTTGCTGTGTTTCTAAGGAGGCTGTTTGAAGGCGATTGACGAAGAGAAATTCACTCAATTATTTTAAAGATGTTCAGATCATCAAAGCACAAGCTCAATGTTAGTCATATTGTTCTGCATATGGGGAGTGATTTGGTGCTTTTTTCGGGCGTTTCAATTAAAATAAACAGAAAAAAAAGACTGGAATAGCACCTCTGATCCAGTCTTTTACTAACTGATCTTAAAATCATCTCATTCTTTTTTTCAAATTTTCGGAATTACCTGCAAAAAGCAAGTGAAAATGAGGGAAAATTGGACTTACTCGCATTTCAGTTTTTGCTGTTAGATCAACAGAAAATACATTACTGAGAAGCAGAAATTCATCATTTCAATAAGGGTTTAAAGGAAAACCAAAATTCAAAATCTGGTGAGACTCAGAGAAAAGCTATGATAAGAAAATTTTTTTATTGACCTGAATTAAATAAATTATTTGGTGCTTTGGCCCTGGCATAAGATTTTGATGCTGTGAATTTCATTCACCTGAACGAATAACCTAGGAATAAGATTAAAGTAGTCTTCCCCCAAGGCCCAGATACTGGTGGGGGAATAAACTGGATGATGAGTGCTAGCGTCGGCCTTGGCCTCTAAAAGTCTCGGCCTTGTTTCAGTCTCGGTACTACTGTACTTGGTCTCGGTTGGTGTGGTCTTGACTAGACAACTAATGACTAGATTGTCTGAGGATAGTCTAAGAGTGAGGGAGGAGATAGTGTGAAGGTGGGTCTCATAGTAACCCAGGCTCCTTCCGGATTAAATTTCTGCATATGCTTCATTTAGCCCACTTTAGTCTGATACCCCTAAATATAATCCAGAGTTATTTACTAGAAACCTTATTAATAATTATAGTTTGCCTGTGTGGGATTTAATCTCACACAGCAAAAACTTATTGAATAGAATAGAATAGAATAGAATAGAAAATCCCTTTATTGTCCCGCAATATCTAAAAAAAGAAGTAAAAGTTTCTTAAAGTAAGCAGATTAACCCCCTAATCCGAGCTGGTAGATACTCGGACTACTCATTCCATTCTGCCAATGGAATTAGTACTTTTGCACTTAACATAAGATATTAACACCTATGATAAGATAATTGAGTTGTTTTTTTTTTTTATTTAAATGTAACTCATTTCAACGTTCAATAGTCTTACTTACCTGCTCAATCAAGGGAAAATACACTTATCTCAAGAAAGGAAAAGGCTCACACGTGTAAAACTGCATTGTCAAAATCCAGACCTGAATCCAAAGGAGGATCTTTAGCAAATCTTGAAAAAAAATAATTTTCATAAATGTTCTCTATGAAGGTGAGCTTGTAGAAAAAGAAGAAAAAAAAATTATCCAGATGTGTACAGCTGGTATCTACAGTTATGGGTGCAGCAAAACATAGCTCAAAAAATATGTTTAAAAGCAGGGGTTCCCAAAACAAGGTTCAGGTCAGAGAAACATTAACTTTATAAATCCTGAATCCTTTGCTTACGTTAGACGACCTTCTGTTGGTCTGTGCAATAAGGTCTGTGTCCAGTCAGCAAACCCAGCCTTGTCCACCTCCTCTCCAAAAGCGGGAAAGGAAACGCCGTAGTGATCGTGGTTGGGGGAGCTGCAGAGTCTCTGGCATCCTCTCCTGGAATCAACAGAGTGGTCATGAGGCAGAGGAAAGGATTCGTCAGGACGGCTCTGGAGCATGGGTGAGACAGCACAGATAAAACCTGCCGGGGCACGCTGGAGGGACGCCATCCGTAATACCTGCTGATTCTCCACAGAGCAGATCTGGTGCCCGTTTACTCGTTTGGGGAGAACGAACTGTTTCAGCAGGTGATTTTATCAGAGGGCAGCCTGGGTCGCAGGCTGCAGGATCTGTTTAAAAGCATAATGGGTTTTGCTCCATGTCTGTTTGTGGGTGAGCGCTTTGCTCTGCTGCCCTTCAGGAAACCAGTCACTACCGTTGGTAAGTATACTCGCCCCCTCCCACCAAATCACCCTTTGAACCCGCTTTATTCTCATAGCCCTTTCTTTTCAGTTGGGAGTCCAATCTCGGTGCCCAAATGTGTGACTCCGACGGATGAGCAGGTTGACCACTATCACAGGCTCTACATGGAGGCCCTGACCAAATTATTTCATGAACACAAGGTCAGCTGTGGACTTCCTGAGAGCCACAAGCTTGAGATCATTTAGACTCTTCTCAACCAAAGATCGTTTTTAACGGGCACTGATGTGAAATGACCAGAGCAGATGAAGGCTGGGACCCTGAACCCCTGGAGAAGATTAGAGGAGATCAAATCCGCCTTGTTTGATGTCACCCCTTTTTTTAATGCATTTTTAAATACAAATAAATGAAGCACTTTTGAAAGAAAAGTGAGTCTGATTTATTCAAGGAATAATGAATGATACTTTGATTAACTTGTCTTTCAAAGGCTCATGGATCAGCTGAGAAGCATAAAAATGTCAACATATTAGGATTGATTTAGAAATTGTCTTTTTCTGCTTCGGAGGATTTCCTCATTCTCAAACTTAGATTCAGATTTTTGTAGCTGTTTTATGGGCAAAGATTATTAAACATTTGCTTGTTTCTCAGCTTTTTTCGGTTTGTGGGAAGCATGAGGTTTTCCTCTGCTGATACACTTAAGTGGAACTATTTAATATGGAACCTTGATGGATGATATGAGATCATAAAAATCTGTATTATTTATAGCGGGTGTCACTTTCTCTACTCTGTGCTTTTGAATCTATGAATCAGACTCAGCATCACTGTCAATCATTTCTCCAATTAAACTAAACTGTTTCCCCATTTTAGTTCATTTAAAAAAAATCATTTAAAAAAAAACATTTCAAACTCTTGTTAGACAGAAGGTTTCTCTCAGACCTCGGGAGCTTAAAACCTCATCATTAAGTATATTAGGAACCATTTTAGTGAATACTTGTGTATTTTACAGTATACCAATATAAAGTATACAAACTTTTTAAATGTACGAGTAAAAGCTAGAAACCTACATGCCTAAGACTTATTCTGCTTTTCATTTTGAATGAACTTTTAAACCATTTTCATTTTATGTATTTATTACCAGAGGTGGGTAGTAACTTGTTACGTTTACTTGTGTTACTTTTAGCGCGTACTGTAGTACTTTTACTGTACTTTTCCTAGTAATATTATTTTTATCGTATCGTTACTCTTACTTGAGTAAATTTTCTGGTAACTCTACCTACTATGAAAAATAAAGATCAGGTGAAAATACATTTAACAGCAGATAAGTAGTTTATCCTTTAATATACGATCCTTACTTTATAGATTCAGTTGATAAGATAAATTAAAGAAAAATATATGTCAAAAGTGTTTCTGCTGCACAATTATTATTTTTGTTTTGTAATTATGTTATTTATTGCATACTTTGAAATACCATAATTTGCACATCACTGATTGTCTGATTACATCCATTCTGAACATTTAATGGAAAAAAGATTCAAAAACTACTCAGTCCTTTAGCAGTTATTTTATCGATAACTTTTTAGTACTCTTTGAGTTAATTATTGGATGTCTACTTTCTACTTTTGAATAAAAAACGATAAAGGTATTTGTACTATGAAGTAAAATTTTGCGATACTTTGCCAATTTAAGAACAGGTTTCCTATAAAAGTGTTTTTGATTTACGCATACTTTACATTTAACATTTATATTCTAAAATGGGATCATTTGAGCCAGAAAATAACAAAGCAACGCTGAGTAACTTTATGAATCAATAATTAGCTTATTTTCACATATGTAATATAATTTGGCCCATTTTTCTTCTTTTCAATTTTTTTATTTGGATTTGAATCTATTTTTTAATCTGTGATTGAAGGCTTATTTTCATTATGTATGTATATACAAACTTATCAAAACATTTTTTAAAGTGTCCTATCCTCTTAATGAGTCATGTGACCCAGAGAACCGCTTTACGGCAGTCCGGACTCCCATTAAACACGAGCACTGAGCTAAAAGCTATTGCTAGCCAACAAACAGATTTGGCCCTCGCCTGATCAGAAAAAAAAAATTTTTTTTGGTTCTCTGATGTGGGATTTAAGTTGAATGTAAATATATCTTTACCAGGAAGTCCATGACTTTTCACTGTGCTGCTCCAACGTGCTCTGCTAGCAGATTCCAAAACACCGAAGGAGAGCGTTTAATTTTGCGACAGTAGTGTCGCCAGTGTCATTTTCAGTGTATTTGAACATGGAAGTGGAGCGCCCCTAGTGGCTAAAATGTAGTATGCTTTAATTCTAATAGGGTTCGCCTTATTTTTTTGGTACTTTATTTCTATTTATTATGAATAATATACTTTTTTTTCTTTAAATACAATAAACAGATTTGTATTGTGGCTGCATTATGCTGTGAGGATGCATTTATCCATACAGGGCAATGACAGGAAGAATTGACAGTAGAGGCTTAAAAGGTTTACCGTTCCAAAGGACACCTGCTTTTAAATGTCTTATTTTGTAATATTTTCAAATAATGAACAGAACGCTTGTAGTAAAGCGGATGGATGGAGCTAAACGTGGTTGAAAAATTGTAACTGCCTGGTTTCTGTATGTTAAGTCAAAAAAAAAAAAAAAAAATCCATCAGTGAACCAATTAATCCACACATGCAGCAGATTAAAACAAGCCAAACCACAGCAAAGTAGGCTGGTTTACAGCAGTGCTCACAGATTTGTTTTTCTTTCAAACGTTTTTTTATATTTGGAATTGAAAATTCTGTTAACTTTTTAATTGCTGATGTTAAATTGTTGTAAATCTGAGGACTGTCCAAATGATTTATATTCAGGTCGTCTTTATTCAGTATTTGCTGCTCCGATTGTGCAGCTCCCAAGCTTTTAATATCATCCTGCTCACCAGGTGTCTGAAAAGGCCACAGATGTATTTAAAAAAAATCAACCCTAAAAAGAAAAGACAAACTTAAGAAATGATCAAAACTTCACAACTTTTATGTCTCCAGTATTTTACAGTGGTGCCATCTCATTGTTCTTTGGTCTAAAACCTGGGCTTGACTAATCATGGTATTTTAAACCTGTCCTGATCTCAAGAGAAGACTGTTAATGTGAACTAAAGTCCTTTCAGTTAGATTCAACTTCTCAGATCAAACAAAAAGATCTGATGCCATAACTTAACACATAGACGTATTTCAATAACTTTATTGATTATCAGTTTACAGCTGTTACAGGAGCCTTTCATAGAGCCAAACAACGGTTACAAAATGAAACATCAATGAAAGAAATACTGCATCGACAAAAAGGGAAATAAACAGGCAGAACACAAAGCAAGTGAAAAGCTGAGGCAAAAAAACAGGATGGGTTGACCAGCTAGAAGAAGTCTATATCATCTGGTGCATCTAGGTCCCGATATTCTATGATATTTCGTGGATCTCCCCGGGACATTCTGAGAAAAAAAAAAAAAAAGAAGAAAGAGATAAAATGAAAGCTAAAAGTTTAGAAATCCATCACAGTTCAGATGTAAAATGTCTGGAAGCGTAGTAAGTAGTGCTGTATTATCACCTTACCGGATGTTACGTGGCTTTCCCAGGTAGCCACCTTGTCCACGGAAGTTGTCGTAGTTTCCTCTGCCTCCTCCAAACTGGTTTGGAGGATAAGGGGGCCCACCTTTGGGAAAAAGAGAAAAAAACGTAAGGGTAAATTATAGTTCTTCCCTCACAGGATGTTCTTAGTACCAAAACAGAGACAATCGTAACCTACCATAACCCATCAGAGGTGGACGAGGCTGACCGAAGCCCATTGGACCCTGAGGGCCTTGAGGAGGGAACGGCAGAGTGGGAGAAAGCAAACCTGTACATAGAAACCAGAGAGAAATTAGACACTGGTGCCAAGTTTTCCACTGCAGACTCAACTAAACCAAATTCCTCTCATTTTAGAAGGGTTGGAAACATCCTGATGAATAACACCAAGTAGGCCAACCTTGCCCAGGACCTGGAAGAGGTGGAAGTTTCATCTCTGGCAGCGATGGTCTTTTGGCATCCATGAGAAAATTGTTGAAAAACAAAACCTCCTTTTTCACTTCTTCGATTTTCTCCCCGTGTTTGTTCAGGATGTGCTTCCGAACGAACTCTGGACCCTAAATTGAATTAGAAAGCAACAAGCATCATAGACTGAAACATAAATAACGTTCATAGAAAACACATCAAATTAACATCTAATCTCTTTCCACCGAGCATCCACCTTGAATTTCTTGCCACTGAGAGGGCAAAGCCATTTGTCCTTCCCCAGCTCCTGGGTGTTTGCAGATATAAACTTCTCCACCTCTTCGTCAGGGTCCTTGCGACCCATCTTCACAGCCTCTTCCTCAGAGAGGACTTCCTTTAGGTTAAATAAAGGCATCAATTTCTCCTCTATCACCTTTTCCCACTGTTGCACTGTTAAAATAACCAGACAAGCAGAAATATGTGAGTTTAGTTCAAGAACCATTTCAATATTGTATGAAACACTAATTGTCTTTAAAGATCTAGAGTAGAGTGACATCTAGTGGTAAAAGACAAAATCGCACAAACAATGGGTTCCTGGATATTTTCAAGGACTTGTTTCTATTCCTTGTTGTTTTTGTTTTTTTTAATCAGCATTTGAGGTTATCTTATCTTCAGGTCATTTTTAGGCACAACACCAAATGTTTTCATGGTTATCAGGCTGAAAACGCATATTTAACGAAAAAGGACCAAAACTGTTGAGTTTATTGTCTAAAAAAATAGATTCCTCAGAAGTGATTAGTTTAACGGGCAAACATCATACAAAATCCACTTTTTTAGCCTTTGAATCTTTTTTTAAGTGAGCTAATAATCTCTAAGAGTACAGAAAAGTTGGCAGTCACCTTTATATTCTACAAGGATCATCATTTTCAATCTGTTCAGTTTCTCTTTTCTCTAGTACATTTGTTGAACATTAATGTCACAATATAAATGCTAGGTTTATATATTAACCCACAGAATTCATTAGATAATTGCATCTCTGCTCTAAAACAATAAAAATAATCCATTGGGGAGGGAATAGTCTGCGACCTGCATGGGGGGGACGGGTGTGGAGTGTATTAAAGAGACCACACCAAAATGGGTGTGTTCAGGGCTTAATTTACCTGCTAGAAGAAAGGGAAATAGACTTATTTAGAGAGATTTTTACCTATTTAGTTCCACTTAAGTGTGTCTGAACTTGTAAATTTAAATCAAAAGGTGCAAATAAATTGAAGGTTTGTATTTGTTTCTGGTTAGCAAATAAAATACATGCCATTCTCAAACAACTTTCAGGTGCAATACCGCCATCAACTGGTAAGGAGGGGAACAGCTTCATAAAAGGTTGTAGATTTGTAATCTTAGACTTGTGACTTATCATTTTCAAAGTTGCAACTGTAACTTTTATTCTTTAATGTTAAACCCATTCTTATACATGAGGTATCTGGTGTCACATAAACATACGAGATGAAAGCAAGGAACAAATACAAATCTTACATTTATTCACGTATATTGATTCATATTTTTATTGACAGTATTGAAATAAGAGCAAAGCCACCAACCTTCTCCATGTGTTACGCGGTTGGGGGGAACTGGGCCTCGGACATGGATCATGCCACAGCGGTTAGGCATTTCATCCTCACTGGGGTATTCACAGGTGTTATAGTAATCAACTGAATGCACAATTCGCAGATACAAGAGCAAACGATCCAAAACCTGAAAACAGAAAAGTAACAAGGGGCTAATTTTGATTTGGAGTTTCTCTAGAAGTGTTTTAATCACTACCATCAGTAAAGTGTAGTTTGTTGTTTTCCCCGGACATGTGTAGTTTTATCATGAAAACAAACCTTGGCTAGCTTATCATCCCTCTCCACAGTTAACTCAGCAGGGTTTCCCTCCTTAGCGCTCTCCTCGGGGTCCATTCCGCTGCCAGAACCCAGGAGCTCCTCTTCCTCAGCGCTCACCTCCTCAATCAGGTAATCAGTGATGTTCTTCAAGATGGGGTTCTGAGCCGGCAACTTTATTCAAAAACAAAAACGTCCATACGCATTAAACACAGCTGGCTTATCAAAGGAAAGATCCAGCTGTTAATAAAAGCTCAGAGGCCGATAAATTTATGCAAACCTCGGTGCTCTGACCGTCCTCCTGAGCTTTGTTGCTCCAAAGGTCTCCCTTCTCATCCAAAGCATGAATTAGCTTAGCAGCCAGCTTGATGTCGTTCCGCAGCACCTGCTTGTGCTGAGTGATGCCGTTAACATTACGCACCCTCCGGGCCAAGTCTCTGTTCACCCCTGGAGCCAGTTCACAGTCTCTGAGCTGTGAGGGATGAAGAGCGGAACCAAACATGGAGGCAATTATTTCAGATAAAAGAGTAGACCAACAATAATAAAAAAAAAAAAAAAACATATAAAACAAGTTATATCATCAACATAACATGAGACTTAAATAAAATACTATTTAAATTGTTTGTTAAAAATAACAGAGTCTCTGGATTATGGCTTTATGGCTGTAAATCAAAGCGAACGAAAACCTACGCGTATATTCTGAAGGTTCCAGCAGATTTCCTTGATGTTGACGCTGCGATCAAATGTCACCCAGCACCGTCTGAAAAACCTGACATGGCCCAGATTTCATTAGAAAACAGAAAAAAACATTACTGACCCACCAACGGGTGAGGGAGGGGATTCAGCATGAAAGCAATCAGGTAGAGACAAGACTAAAAAGCAGTAAAACTTTGAATAAACTGAAAAGGTAAACCAATATTTCGGAAAATAAACACTGCAATAAAAAATTACTCCAATCAAGTAATGATCAGGATAACAAAACCAACAGGAAAACAAAGAAAAACTTTGTGAATTATAGCTTGGTTGTTAAAAAAAGCAAACACAACTGCAAGATCACTCCAGCAAAGCTTCAACAAACAAAGGATAGCTATAACTAAGCCTGAAATGATTAATTGGATTAATCATCATAAAGTGATTACTAAAATAATCAACTAATTTGGTAATCAAATGATTATCCAGAGCAATGGTACACAGACTCTAAAAAACCACTTGCTAAAAGACCAAATCACTTAGAGCATTAAGACAAAACTCAAATGATATAAATTAAAAACATCTATAAACAGAATATCATATATATTCATAGGATATAAACATATCTATTTCAAATGTTACTTTACTTAGAAATGTTAATTTACTTAAAGTATTTATTTTTAGCTAATTCAACTAATCCCCCTCCAAAAATAAACGAGAATAGATTTTTCAGTTAATATAATCGATAGGGGCAACCCTACTTTTGACGTAAATGAAGCACATTGTTAGCTATGGGCATTTTTTCTGATCAGCAAACCTTTATTGCATTTACCAAGTTTCCATTTACAAAAAATTTTACATAACATGTTTTTTTTTTTATTTCTGTGAATAAAACCTTTTTTCCCTAAATTTCTAATTAATTAAATCTTTTGTGTTTTCTTTCTTTTGTTTTGAGATTTTTTCCAAATTTATATTTACAAAATATGTTTTGTTTTTTTATTCATATTAAACAGCTTCCAACAAAGCCTTGTTTGGCTTAGAATTTGCATGTTTTCTAAGCCATAACAGTTTTTGGTCCACTCTATAAAGCCTCAAACTCAACGCTATTTCTGACATTTTGGATTGAAAAATTTTCCTGAATGGGAAGTTAAACGTCTCCAAATTGGAAACAAAGTCCAGTAGATTGTTAACTTTTTGGTAATTTAGTCCCGGTTGAATAATGTGGGAAAGGTGAAGGTGGATAAAGAAAACTGTAAAAGTAAAAATAAAGAATAGTTCTTTCTAACCTGCGTTCTGGGTGAGGGTCAGACAAGCAAACACGTAAAAACCCAGGATATCGTCGACAAAGCTGTGGGGTAAAAGTAAAACAAATGAAACAGATTCTGAGTTTCAATAACGACAAATATCAAGTGCATGTCAGCAGATAAACGAAGGGAGCCATTTTCCAGCTTACAGCAACAATCTCGGCCTTGGAAATGGTGGGAGCAATGCTCCTCATGAACAGGGAGAAGGTCTTGTGCAGCGGCCGTGGTCTGGGGGAGTCGTCTTTGGGTTTCTTCTCTTCCTTCTTCTCTTCTTCGTCGTTCTGCTTTGGTTTCTCTTCTGCAGGCAGCAAAAAGGAACATTAGATAATTCTGAGTGTCCTGAGACTCAAATGCTGCGAATCAGATACCTCACCTTCTCCCTGCTCCTCCTCCTCCTCATCCTTGTCTTGCTCTTCTTTTTTCTCTGGTTTGTCGGAGCAGTCGGAGTTCGAGTCAGAGTCTGAGTCAGATTCGCTCTCTGAGGCGCTCGCTTCGTCGTCGCTGTCCCCGCTACGCTTCCTCTTTCGTCTTGCCTGACAATTAAAAAGAAAACCCGAGATGTTTGGTTGTTTTCGTTATGGCTGATGTGAATACTTCAAGTAACTGAGGAAAAAATAACCTTCTTGGGTTCAGGCTTCTCCTCTCTGACAGCTTCTTTTTCCGCCTCCTCCTTTACATCCAGTCCGTCTGCTTTGGCCTCAGCTCCGCCCGAGTCGCCCTCCTCCTGGAGCAAAACGCCATTATTTCCATGCCCCTTTCAAACCATCGTTTGCCAACAGAAAACTTCACAGACCTTCTCAGTTTTGTCTTTCTCGCCTGAAGGCTTGCGCTGTCGGTCCACTGCTTTCTGGTCTTCCCTTCTTTGAGATTCCCCTCCTCCCCCAGAAGCCGATGCAGACTTTTCCCTTTCTTCCTCTTCTTCAGGTGGCATGTCCAGAATGCGGAGATCATGGTCAGTCCCTCCTTCCATCTTTATCACGGCTGAGGGAAGAATAAGAAGTGATGGTGAAGTAATGGAAAGGTTTGTAGCAGGCCGTCATTCCGACCTGATGCTAGTCACACACTAGGTTGGTCTCAGCAACTTATAAACGCAGCTAGAAATGAACACATATCTTCCATATTTACATAAACTCAGGTGTCAAACATAAACATTCAAACAAGATATTAGTGAATATTAAGACAGACACTTTCCGTTAAAAATGGAAATACAAGAACAGAAGAAAGGACATTACAAAGAAAGAAGGTTTACAACCTTTAGACTGGTGGGAAAAAGTCAAAAGTCAAATTAAAGTAACTTTTTTTTTTCTTTCTGGAAAGCGCTTTGAGATGACGTGTTTTGATTGGGTGCTTTATAAATAAACTGAATTGAATTCTTTCCAATCAATCAACTAATTTGAACAAGACTATTTTAGTAATATAACATACATTGATAGATAAGTGTTGGGAATAAACAGAATTTATCACTGGATTGTAAACAGCTATAAACTGTCTGAAAAAATAATGAAATATTCAAACAATACAGACAAGGAAAGATTCACCCCTCCAGATTAAATCCAACATTGTAGAAGCAGGAAGTTGTGATCAGGTAAAAGTCAGATCAATTTGGTTGGCTAATGCAAAATTGTTGCTAAGCTAGCCACCATTTTAAAGCATTCACATTACTCCTTCAGTGACGGAGCCAACCTAAAACCCGACAGATTTATCGACAGTACAATTTTAGCTTCTGACTCAATCAACACCGGCCAAAATGTGGCTGATATAAAAATTTTATTTTTGCTGCAAACAGCTGAAAGAAACTTCAACTTCCGCCCGTCCCTGCACACACCCACAGCTGCTGCTAGCATAGCGCGGAGGTGAATACAGAGATAGAATGTATGCAGTTTGCAAAGTGGGAACCTGTGATTTTGTAAAACTACACTTTTACACTCATGACGACAAACGTCCTCATGGAAACACGCTGTAAGGGCACATTAAGGAGAGCAAACGAGTTTTATATGTGCTAGTTTTGATGAACATATTGCATTTTAGCTCTTTGTTAAATAAACATAATTTAATAACACTAATATGTGGTGTCCCACATCAGTTCACTCTGACATACAGGCTCATAAATACAGAAGTTAATGTTTTCAGTAAAATAATTTTTAAAAGGCTCCAACTTCTGTATTTAGTTTTAATTCTGTTTGGATGTTTTAAAAGCTGCAGCATTGCTGCTAAAATCTAGTTTAGTCCCTTGTTTTCAGTGGAGGAGGGAACTTTTTAGTAGCTTGTAAATATGACAAACTTATAACACTGAGGTGTTATTTAAAGGAGTCTTAAAAATAAATCAAATACTAAACATCTCTCATTAGCATCTCTCTTATCACTTTAAGCTGTATGCAGCCACTTTTTTCATCTTTAAATGCTCATCTGTAAAAGTGAAATCTAAATCCAATACTACATTCTTTTACCCCAAGTTACCGTAAAAAGTAGCCGTCAAAGAAATGTTCCACATCAAAGTAAAAAAGTATTTGATAAAAAAGCTACCGTATTTTCACGACTATAAGGCGCACTTAAACGTCTTTTTTTCCCCTCAAAATGTGCGGT
>NW_015151361.1:292742-317345 GCF_000732505.1 Cyprinodon variegatus
GCCTTTTAGTACGGTGCGCCTTATGGTCGTGAAAATACGGTACACAAGTCCTGAGAGCCTGATCTACTAAGTACTCAAGAACATAACATAATTTAATATTTTAAAACTGATGTTAGAGACAGACTGATCCATCGGCCCGTCCATATTTCTGGCAGATAGTTTTTTCTTTTATCTGTCTTTACGTGCAAACATTGGCTGATTCAGTATTGCGTTCAGCAGCCATGCATTAAGACCAAGTAAAGCAAATTTACTGCTGTTTCCCCTTATTTGCTATGAATTGTTAACGTCTTGTTTGAATTTTAAATGAATTGACTTTTGCAATGTTCGTCACTGTGTAATTTTAAATGTAAAATTGAGGAAGAAAAACCCATAACCTTGAAGAATCGGTTCAAAAATATTAAGCGCAAATATCGGTGATGGGTTAGACTGATGTCCAAATAATCGGCATAAGACTTGAAGTGAAGGAATTTAATAATAATAAATATTTCTGTTGAAACATATTTCTAATATCTCTGCATAAACTGTTCTCTATAAATTCTCCTCAGAAATCTCACCTGCATCCAACACCTTGATGATGGCAGGAGTTTGGTCGATATCCAGGGAAACGTTATCGAACCAGCCGTTCTCCATCAGGAACATGAAGACGTTCAGACGATTGCAGAGAGAGCTCTGAGCCTCTGCCTTCAGGCGGCTGGCCTCATCTGGGTGGTATTTGGATCTGAACCTGCGTTCAGAGTAGGAATCCACCAAAGAGACGGGGGAATGATGGGGGGGCGGGATGAAGGGTTGGTAGAGTTTCAGAAAGAAACACATATTATACATCTAAACCACAGCCGTCCGCTCACACATTGTTCAAAAAAATATTAGAATGATGAGTTTAAGAGGATCTAAAGAACAAGTTCATTGCAGATTTCTGGACTATTATTGAAATAATTAAAAAGCCAAATTAAGCAACAAAAAATCTAAATCCAAGTTTATTCTGTTATCTTAACCCTAGACGTTGACTGTCAATGATTTCTATGAACATTAGAGCAGAAAGAGAAACAGAAATAACTCACCAAAAATGTAAGGAAAAAACAACCCAACAGATTATAAAAATCAATCACAGAATCAGAATGTCAAATATAGTTTATCATTGAGTGGTCCACAGTTACCTGTTGCTCTGCCAGTTTAATAACAAATATTTTTAGAGAGGGGGGGTCTCTTCTGTCAAAATGCGCTCCACTTCACCACAGAGGTGTGTCTGTACACACATATATTCGGATTTGGGATTCGATTTGATCCGCATATAAAAAGGAAAACAAAAAAATCCTCCATGTGAGGAGGACTGCTTGGCTATCTATCTAAAATCCCTGGTACTGTGAGTCTAAAAGCATCTGCATTGTGCGCAGTGCGTGCCCTCGCTATCTAAGAGCGACTCTGGCGGAGGAATCCCACTGTTTTCTTGGAAAAGGTAAAAAAATTGAAAAGAAAAAAAAAATTCGGCGTCAACTTGGGAGTAGAAGTGAAGGGAAGAAGAACGGGTTAGAATCAAAACAGAGACAATTTTGCATCATACCTGTGAAGTAAGCATTAACAAATAATATACAAAAGTGAATTAATATCAAACAGAAAGATCACAGAACAAAGAAACCTACAATCCTCATCACATCCTCCATTCAAATTCAAATGCACACCAATTTGTTGGCACCCCTGGTGAAGATGTTTTTTTTTAATGACACTAGCATAACCTCATATTGAAAAACGTGTAAAAAAAAAAAAAAAAAAAAAAAAAAAAACAACTGCTTTTACCCATTATCATCTATGGAACATCTATCTATCAGAAGTTTTGGCTTTTGACTTGATCTTACGCTTTTCTTTCTTTAAGGCCAGTGTTTATCTTCTCATCATGCATCCTAAGGGAGGTTAAAGAAATAATAACTATTCATAACTGCAGCAAAGTGTATTGTGGTCTCGCTAGAGAATCCATAACAAACATTAACCCCTAATTATGTCTTACTAGCACCTACAGCCAAGTGTTGATGACTAAACTTTTTCACCAACAGAAAAAGAGTAAAATGTGTCGTCAGGCATTTCTGCTGTAAAATGGTCAAAAACATTTGGCCATATAAACACAAAAATTAGAGGTAGACTCATATTTCCACTTTTTTTCTTGGTTCAACATGCGTGAATGATCCGATTCATTAAGATCTTGATCTGAGATCACAGAAGGTGCATGCATTGCCACTCCAACCATTTGCTGTCCATGACTGTTTCATTATGCATTTGGTAATAAAAGTTTCTTTCTACTTATATTGAGTAGTGTAAAATTTGCAATCATGTCATTTTATGGAAAATTAACCTTTCTTCAAGGTCATCTTAGTCTGTAGATTCAGGTATACATGTAAGTGTGAGATTATGCTAATGCTATTACAAACATTTGCTTTTATTTTTCCCCACATCTTTACAAGAGGTGCCATCAAATTCTCTTGTGTCCATAAATATTAGCTCTGAAATAATGCTGCAAATCACTAGATTTCATCTCTAATGGTCTTATATTAATCTGTGAATCAGTTTGGGTGAATTAGCATTTTCTCTTCTTTA
Organism: Cyprinodon variegatus; assembly: GCF_000732505.1. Taxonomy (NCBI): domain Eukaryota; kingdom Metazoa; phylum Chordata; class Actinopteri; order Cyprinodontiformes; family Cyprinodontidae; genus Cyprinodon; species Cyprinodon variegatus. Next base: position 295,326 of record NW_015151361.1, read on the forward strand.
AAAACTACAGAACAAACTGTTAATTGTGTGTGCTTAGCCGATTAAGAAAAACGTAGCTGCTCTAATGGTTGGTTAAGGGTGTGCTCTGAGAGAATGTCTCAATGAATCGAAGCTTGATAACTGAATGTTATTTTCTGATTGCTTCTATCCAAATGCAACAAATTAATTTTGTTATTTACAAGTAGTATTCAATATCTACAAACAGAAAATAATCATAATGCTGGTTGTTTAAATCAGACTGACATCAAACAAAGGTAAACTCAGGTCGTACCACTCTTCATCCTTATGGGCCAAAAAGAAGTCCTGCATCTGCTGCCGACGGAAGTCGATCTTGTACTCGTTGTAGCGTTTGACGGCTTCTGTCTCGTCCACGGTGTCATCAAGGGACAGCAGGAACTCTTTAAAACTCTTCATTATTGGAGGAGGCGGACCCAGATCCATGTCATGGATGTTCCCAAGTCTAATGGAGGAAAGAAGTTTGGTGGAGAGTTAAGGAGGAAAAAAAAAAATACAGTCGAGGCTTTCAAAATTATACCACAACTTTGATGTCCACAAAGTTAAACTGTGATTAAACTATTGTTACATTTCTTCGTTGATTTTTAGTTTCAACCATAAAACCTTATATTATAAAGATTATTTCTGAACTTACCTGGCCTGAATGGGGATGCCCTGGTGAGGCTGCATGAGGTGCAGGTCAGGATGGCCCCAGTGCTGTGGGGGTCCGTAGCTTGGACCTCCTCCACCACCATAACCCAAGTCATACCCTCCACGATAAGGATCTCCTCCATGATCATCCCTATCAATTCATTTAAAACTATTTAGATAAACGATGCCCTCGTGGGTATAAATATGTTGGTCCATCCATCTGTGTTTATTCGGTCTCACCAGTCTCTTCTCATGCGTTTCTGCTGGGGGCTCATGTCATGCCTGGGCGGGCTAAATCTCTCCCTCCGACCACGATCGTAATCCCGGTATTCACCGCGGCTCCGACGCTCCCTGCCCCGATCCCACTCCCTGCAACATCAAGCATGAGATGGAAAAACAAACATTAGTCTACTTTATAATTATTTAGCTCCCTACTAACAACAAACAGTAGTAAAACAAAGTTCCTTTATGAGGTTCTGGACAAATCCTCACAATTCAGATCCAAACTGGTTCCAGAAAGGGCCGTGTGGCTACAGGTTTTCTTTCCAACCAAGCAATAACACACCAGATAACAGTCAAGCATCAAGTCATCATGTTAATACTGAACTCACTTTATGAAATGACTGGAGTTTGTTGTGCTATTGCTTGGTTGGAAAGAAAACCTGCAGCCACCCTTTCTGACCTCATGGCCACATTATTCTGATAATACCTGTCATTCCAATCATCTCTGCGTCGATCTTCTCTTTCTCTGGAACGATCATAATCACTTCTCTCCCGCCTGAATTTGTCCCTCCTCCTGCGATCGTATTCATCATCGCTGTCTCCCATCTTTTAATGAAAAACAGCAAAAACAAAATAAATACCTTAACATACACAACGACAGTAATAATGAATGACTCATTAGACCTTTGATGAGCTCAGATGCGCTTGCATTCTTATAACGAATAATTATTTATTTGCTATTTATTTTATATTTTTTTGTTATCCACGCTTTTGTGGATCTGATCTGTTTTAAAGTTTGTATCTGGATTCTTTTGATTTACTAACAGTAAACCTGCCGTTTCTGCCTCCACTCAGGGACTAGAGATGAAAATTAGCTTATAGCTACAACACGTTCATTGTGTAGTGTCCCGGACAAAAAAAAAATAAAATAAAACTGGGTGGAAATATGCAAAGAAAACACCAAAACTATGAGTTCACCTGGGATATAGCATTCGATGAAAAAGCTAATATCCATTGAAAAAGAAGATATAAATTAATCAAAACAGGCACAAGCTTATCCGTAAGAGACGTATACCTGAAAATAAAGCAACATGAGTATTGATGCTAATACTGTATAGATAGAAAAAGAACCTATAAACGCGAAAAGACAGGCAAATTAATATTTAGAATGAGGCTAACGCTACCATGGCTAATTTAGCTAACATGCTACAAGTTAGCTGTAAAACTGCTTTGGCGCTTATTCATATTGTAACAAATAGATACCTAGTTCGCCAGTCAACATTAATAAATCTTGTGAAATGTAACAATAAACACGAAGAACTATTGTAGTAAACTGCTATGAGTTTACATGCATGATATTCACCTCGCTTTGCAGTTCAGTCTCACCGCTTTCTACTGTTGTGCAACAGGAATTAGCTTTAGAGAAGCATTGAATAGAGGCAATATCGCCCCCTATTGGATTGGAGTGTCACTTGAATTTCTGATTTTTACTATTTTAACCTCTAAAGGTCACATTTTAGACGACGTAAAAACTATTTACTGAAAGGCCAATTCTATATCAACGGAAGAGGATTAGGGCCATTAAAAAAAAAAGTTAACTGATTTTTAAATTTTATTTCAGTTTAGTATGGGAAAAAAGTCAGAATTCTGAGTTTTTTCTTAGAATTCTGACTTTTTTCTAAGAATTCTTACTTTAATCTCAGAATTCTGACTCTTTTCTCAGAATTCTGACTTTAATCTCAGAATTCGGACTTTATTCTCAGAATTCAGACTTTTTTTCTCTTATTAAACTGAATTAAAATTTAAAAATCAGTAAAATTTTGTTTTTTCAGTGGCCCTATTCCTCTTCTGTATATAGCACTTCAAAAATAAATAAAGTATTTAATTATTTGCATGTGTTTTTTAGATTTACTTTTGGAAACTTATCTAGGTGATATATCAACAGATAAACTGGGCTCAGAGGAGGAGAGACTTCTAAACATCTTATTGGCAGCAACTAAAATGGCTATAACAAGGAGATGGCTCAAACCTGAACCATGAACAACTGAGGACTGGATGAAGATTTTTCAATAGATCTATGCAATGGTAGAAATTTCTCTTTTAGTTAAAGAGCAGAGGGATGAAAAATGTTAAAGGTGTTATATCAGATTTTTCTGTAAAAATTGATGCTTCCTACATATAACTATGCACAGATTTTAAGGTTATTGTGAATAACATAAATAATATTGAAGTAATTATTATTCCCTGCCACTCACACCAAGTTCTTATAATCTGTTCTTAAGTTTGTAATAGTTAAGAATAGAATAGAATAGATTAGAAAATCCCTTTATTGTCCCACAATGGGAAAATTCTGGAAATTTTAGTTGGTAAAGCAAGATAAAGAACTCCATATGTCGAGTAGGTATCATTTAACATGCTTTCTTAAAAAAAGTAAAGTTAAAAAGTACATATTTTGTATTTATTCTGTTATCATTTTGTACTTTTTAAATGATTTTGCTATACTGCCAAAGCCAAGTTGTACAGATCAGTTTGTATTCAATATAACAAAAAAAAAAAAAAACTTTTTTCATTGTTAGATGATGGAAAAAACATCACACTTAAAATTTGAGAGGTAAAATGTCTTTTGTAGAAATTGTTGAAATGTGCTGTATGTTCATTTCCATGAACTTAAGTTGGAACTCTTTTTTGTGAATTACTGCATCAATGCATCAGGGCATAGAGCAATCAAGGCCTGTGCTGATGCTCATTCCAAAACAACAAATATAGGGTTAAAACTAATCCAATATAAATAATTAATGCAGGTATAGGTGACACTGGTAAAATTAAATACAACAAATAAAAATAAACCTGCAAAAAATATATCAATACAAAACATCCTGAAGGTAAGGGAACTCTGTTATTTTATGTGAGAAGGCAGATTTATTCAGATTGTGGGAGGAGGTGAGAGAATTAATTGAGAGGAAAAACTCTGAAACATCTAATATGTCCTAAGCTCTTTCTTCTTAGAGTTTATCCTGATAAAAACAACATTCAAATAATTTGGCTTTTCTGGATCGCTGTCTAATTTGTGCCAAAAAGGCTTTGCAAATGTCTGGAAGAGCATTACTGTTAATTACATAAAAAATATATGCATAGTTTTTAACTGCCAAAGACGAGTAAATACAGCAAACGACCCAGTTCTTATTTCTAAGAATAAGAAATATATTGGTGTCGTCAAAACCCATTCTATAAGCAACAGAGCTCCACTGTTGTCAAAATTCTCAGTGTCTACTGTGATGGCCAAACCCATGGCCACACCTTAAGTTTGTACTATACATGCACCTTTATTTATTTAATCCATACACATACTTTTGTTTGCAATAAAACTTTATTCTTGGTTCAAATGCATGTGTTCTATTTGTAAGTGCGCACATTTAGTTCACTGTATTTGTTTGCACTCATTCATATTTCTGTTTTTGTCACTAATCTGTTTCTTACCTATGGTGTATAGGAGTTTGGCCAGACAAAAGATGGCAGCTGGGGCTCAGATCTGCTAAATGCAGGAGTGGAAAATGGACTGTTCCATCAGCTGCTGCTTAAAGGGGGGAATTTGAATTTTCCTTTATGACTTGAACCCATGTATTTTTTGTAAGTTTCTTTTTTGGGCTAAAAAAAATAAAATAAAAACTATTTTTGTATTAATTCCTGTGACTCCTTGTGCTTTTTACCTCGGTCCCTCACATCTACCTGCAGCAGAAAAGCGTAGTCTGCTCTGTGATTGGTCTCTCATGGTGACCAAATGATGGGGAAATATCAGCACAGATTTTAATATTGATACCTCCCAAGTTGTTTTATTTATTTCAGAAAGTTTTTGCTTTGCTTATATCAGAGATGTAAGACAGCTTTTGTGAAATGTTTATGTGAAACCCAAAAAAAAAAAAAATAAAAACAATAAAGATCAAAAGTATTTACCTGTATATGCTATGTTTTATAATATGGGAAACGTTTTAGAAAGTCTGACTCAATGATTTAAGTAAAACTTAGATATTTTGAGAAACTGGTAAAGCAAAATACACTCGCAGGTATTTTCTATATTATTTTTTTTTGTGCTGGAATACCTTTGTCTGAACAATTATAAACCCAAGTGAAAAAATATTTGGACACCCCTGATGTAGTGAGATTCCCTCTGGCTGTGATTGTTAGGAGGTTTAGAAAATGACATGTTGCCAAAACAAGATTATTCAAAGAATCAATAGCTGAGGCAAAAATAACTGTCCCACCTGTGTTTCTAGTAAAAAATGTATTTTTTTTCCAAATAAACGTTGTTACTATAATAAAAAGTAAATGGATCTTAAGTTATATTATCCTCTTTTTTCAATCAATGCTGCCAATAATTACAAATGTCACTGTAACATATCAAACCTTTTTTGGTCGAGCTTTAATTTCAATCAATGTTCAGACAATTTAGTAAAATATACTTTTTTTTTCAAGCAATATTTTATTGAGCAATCATTTCTCACTATATTGTATCATAATCATTTTACATGAAAAAGCTGAATATCTTCTTTCTTTGTCCTTCCTCTGAACCGCAGTTGCTGCCTCATGTAGTCAAGCATGGAACGCGGCCACACTTGAGTAGACCTTGTATTGTCATCCAGTAAAAATCCAGGTTGCATGTCTGAAAATCCCCGTCCATCTTTGGATGCAAGTTCAAAGTCTTCTCCAGCTGCAACATCGGCTTCCATGGCAGTGGAGCTCATTTGCTTCGGCTCGGTGCTGTCTAAAAGTCCCTGACAAATGAAAAAAAAAAAAAACCATATGTATAGAGTTATAATCTAGAATTTTACAACAATGATGGTCATTTTGGAATCATAAAATCGCCAATTTAATTTATAATCTATTGGGGATATAAACTTTTTTTTATGTTTGTGTGGCTCTTCTTTTAGAGAAATATGAAGAGAAACATAATAGCAAATTTGTTTCGCTTCAGAACTCAAACACCCAAACCAAGAGTAAAAAATAAAATTAAAACTTGTTCTTTACCTTGTTGTGTGGTTCAGGAATCGCACTTGAATCCAACAGCAGAAGTGACATTACTGCAGAGAAGAGAAAGAGAGATCTTAGCAGAGAGGAATACGGAGACATTGTGTTAGGTGTAATATTAAGAAAGTTCAAATGTGAGCCGTCTTTTGAGAAGCATCGTTTTATAGGTTTACATGGTTAGCACCATGACGACAACGTCTGTTATGCTGCTGTGCTTTTGTTTCTACCTCAGTTCTCAGGGAAAAACCTTAGAGAAACTCTATAAGTCAACAAAGCTGCAGTGCCATGCTCAGTTGCTTTACATGTAGACTATTATCCCATTTATTCAGTTTTCATATGAATTGTCTTTTCTTCAGCACAGCAGGAGGCATCATTAAAGGTGCGAGTTTTAAAAAAGGAAAATGATTAAAACCGGTCAGTTCCTTGATGAAATACTATTTCCTATGCAGCTCTGTGAAACTAGAATGTATTCATAACTTTTGGATTAAGACAAAATTGTACCATTGAACATTTAAATGAACAGAGCCTAAAAAAACATTAAAGTTTTTCACATTTTGTTATGGATCAACAACAAACTTCGGTGTTTTTCACTGAGAATGATAAACCAGGGCTGGTTCAAGCTTCCATGGGGCCCTAAGGGACATTTGATTTTGGGGTGTTCTGTTTCTGCCAGTTATAGGGAAAGCTGCAATAACCTGTCAAATAATCAGAACATCTACTCACCTAAAACATATTCATTAGCCATGTTTCCATCCAAATCCCAAGCAAATTATAAGCAGACTTTAAAAATTTCATAAAAATGTAAATTCTAATTTGATGTGTTTTCATCTATTGGAGTGAATTAAACCAGGCAATGAAAAAAATATTGTCATTGTATGTTTAGGTTACATTTGGATATAAAGAAAAACAGGAAGAAGAGCTAGCAAACAATAAGTATGTTGCAATCATGTAAGGTTTGCTTATCATGTCAGCTAATGTTAGCAGTGGTCCATGCCATCTGGAGACGTCAAGAGAGAAACACAACTCTAATGCTGCGTTCACACCGGGCCGCTGGAACAGCTGAAAAGTTGATCCAGTAGTTTTTCGGGGGAGACAAACACTACAGACAATCTGCATATGAAAAATAAATAAATATCAAGGAGTTAAACTCCAGAATGGATTGTTATGTAGAAGTAGCAGAGATAAAAATATTCAATTGTTTATTTTGGTACTTACAGTTTTTAACAACAAACCTTAAAAACCCTTTCTATTCACTTCCAGCCGCTACGAACGGCAACGGAAAATCTCCCACAGGCAGGTCGCAACAGTTACCCCAGTGTGGCTAAATCTGTTTTACCACAGATTTCTTAACATTTAGGTTTACATCCTTTGAATATTTAGGGCTCTGGTCTCCTCTGTGTTAAACTTGGGCTTTTTGGGGTGGGTCTGGGGCCCCTCACACCTGCTATACAGCACGTCTTCCTGCTAAAGGAACCTTTCAAACCTTATGATAAGAACACTCATGTGTATACACCATGGTGTTTAGATCCAGGTGTCCACGGATACAGTTATGGCTAATGCTAAGCTGCAGCTACAATCACAAGTAACTTTGAGTACAATTTTGTAATCTTAATAGGTTTTGCTTTCAGTGTTTGTATAAATGCATTTCCTTTTTTCTTCTCTTCCTTCTCGTATCATGCAGGTGTGGAAGCAGACTCCTAGGAGTTATTCTATGTTTTCTTGTTTCTCCTTCATTATTTTTCCCTCTCTCCTAAATTCTTAAGACCTCTCCCTTTCTCACGCTCCTTTTCATCTCCTTGTTATAAGTTGATATTCCCCAAAGCCACTTATAATAATGTTTCATACACAATGACCAAGTAAAACCTTATGGAAAAGGCCATGATGGTCCACTTATGGAAGCAAATTTGTTTGGCAAATATCCAGCGCCCGACCATCAATTCTCAGGGCAATAATGCCAAATAGGTCACATAAAAAAAGAACTATGTGTTTTTCTTATGATGACATTAAAATCATTGTAAGGGCAAAAAAAATAATAATAATAATAACAATTTGCTTCTGGGGGCCCCCTATTTGCCTTGGAGCCCAAAGCAACCTCTTAATTTACTTATTGTCAGTACATATTTTTTAGTAATTCATTTATGCTTGATATTTTGCCACCATGCATAATTAATGATAATCTTCACTGCAAAAACAATCTAGAAATAAGTAAAGATTTCTTACATTAAGTGTATTTTCCCTTTAGTAGGTATATAAAATGATTTGCCAATGGAATGAGTATATTTACTGGTATAAATATATCTAGAAAACACAACAAAATACGAGTTAAACCAATAAAACTAAAAAATATGAATCAAATTAAAACGGAATACTCAAAAGAAAACTTAACAGAACCAAGACCGTGACAAAGACATTTGTTGGCTAACCTTCTTTAGTAAAACCAAAAATAGTTTTCAGAGTAGCTGTTATTAAAAAGCGAAAAAACTGGAGAAAAATATATTTTTTTATATTTATGACTTTTGCACTTGATTTTATTTTGAATTATCAAATTAAATGGGGCAAAATCTCGACAAAATATATTAAGGGTAACAACAATGTGAGAAGAAGTAAAAGAGCTAAACTGCTATGATTAACAATTAAATTATTGTTCGTTTTTTACTTTTATTCACAGCTATCACAGACAAATATGGGATAGTTTTGTGGGACAACACTGTTGTTTGTTTTGTTCTTAAATCTTTCCCTATAAATTATTCAAGGCTGAACAAGTCAAGCATTGTTCCACCTAAATTGAACAGAAAAACAAGGGAACCAATTCTAAAACTAACATTTTATAAAGGTCTGTCAGACAGACTAACACTGATCCTATTTCAAGTCACCACTTGTTATATGGTACACCATCAGATGAAAGATAATCCACTCTATTGCTTCTGCAAAATTAAACATTTTCATTTTCTTCCTCGTTTCTTCTAGTCTTCGTCAGCTGAACTCGAATGAGTCACAGATGGTTTTATTAGAAATAATAACTGAAAGAATAAAGTTTTGTTTGGTATTAAACCTGTAGCCTTTAATCCATTTTGATAGGGACTAATTAGCCGAATAGCTGAATGAAACATGTTCCAAGTTATGAATATGTCACCCACAAACACTGGACCAGTAGAAACAATGAGAGCCAGGAATACGCAGTACATGCAAAGCATATTGTGTCGACATAAAACCCCTGAGCTTTCTTCTTTAAGTCAAATGGTGATAGCAAGTAGTGCACCTTTTTTTAAAGACTACAAACTTCAATGTGTTTAATTGGGATCTTATAATAATAAAACATTTTATTTATGGGGACCGTTTTGGACACCTTACATAGTTTAACATAGAAAAAGACATAATATTAAAACACACAGTATAAATAAGTAAAAAAACATCAGAAAGGGATCTGAGAAGATGTAAGTAAGCAAACAAAGGGATATTATGAAGGATTAGACCCAGAATCAATCAGTGGGGAGGGAAAGATGGAGGAGTAATCAACCAGAGGCAATAAAGTACTTGATACTGATTTAGTACCTATTTAAATAATTGAAGGTTATTGGATTTAATTTAGGAAAATTTAGGGTGAACCAGTGTTTATTGCTGTCAAGGTTTGGTGGAAGTTGGTTGAGGACCCAAATGCAGAGATAAGGAGGCAGAGATGGGTTCTTGCATAATTTAATCAAAAAGGGCAACACAAACAAAATACAATAACAAATGCAAGAAACCAAAAAAACAGGAGACGGCAGAGAGAAACAACACACGGGGAGCAAAGCAATGAAGAGAATCCAGCACTGATGAACTGCAGAGGAGGATTATATAAGGGAGACAGAACCAAGAGTGGAGTAACTAGTTAATTGGAAGCAGGCGTTGACAGAATCAGCTAGAAAGGAGCTAAGGGGAAAGGAAAAGGGCACCACGTGGCAACAAAGAGCAACCAGAGAAAACAGGGCTTAACTGTAACTAGAAAGGAACTTGAATAAGGGTAAAGAGGAATAAAACTAATGACTACAAAGTAAGGATTAACCAAGGGGAAAACTAGAGGATACGAGAAGGAATAACTAACTAAAACTAGACCAAGGAATAAACAACAGCATAAATGATACAATTCTTGACAAAACAGAATAGCAAAAAAATTCATAACTGAGAACTAGTGTTGTGCCGATGCCATTTTTTGGCCCTGATACCAATACCTGATACCTGGCTGTGCAGCCTTGGCTGATACAGATACCATCTGTGTGAAATTGATGTGTGTGTGTGTATATATGAAGATATTAAGAACTGCATACTATTTGGATGCAAAATAATTGCCATCATGGCTTTGTCAAGCTGCTCCCTACCTTTGTGAAGCAGGAAAAAGACTAATATAAAGTGAACCCAGATGGAAGTTTTTATTGCCTACCTGGAATGGGTGACAATAGTTGAATAAACTTTTGACTCTCAAAATGGTATCGGTGCCCTATTTGTTGGTACTCGCCGATACCAATACCACAATTTTAGTGCTATACTGGGGCCCCGTCCAATACTGATACTGGTATAGGTGAAACAGCACTGAGAACCCAAAATGAAAATTTACAGAACCAAAAAGTGCAGAGTGGCAGATCATGACAAATGCTGACAAGAAAGGCCCAGAACAGACTATACTCCCTGAGGTTCCTCAATATGAAGCAAAAACTGCTTGTGTCTTTCTCAGAGGTGTCAAGTAAAGAAGTATAAATCCTTCTTTACCTTAATTAAGTAGAAATTTGGGTATCTATACTTTACTGGAGTAAATATTTTTCAGTCAACCTTATACTTTTACTCCTTAAATTTCCATGACATCATCAGAACTTTCTACTCTTTACATTTTCAAAAAGTGACCTCATTACTCATTATAATAACAAATTGTCATCTTTGGGTGGAAGAAAACACATATAAACTGCGCTATTTGGATAAAAACATTTTGACAGTGAATGGATGAAAGGAGTAAACGTTAACCATCCAGTCACCCTATTGGTCCGTCTGATCAGGACTATAGACAGAGGACCTTTATCTCAAAATTCAGCATGGGGGTAGCAGAGGAACAGAGGAAAAACATCATATAGAAGTCAACAGGAATGTTCCAGCCAAGAACAGACAACTTTTGTACATCCATGGTCAAATGGAGTATTGTGCATGGTTTTTCATTAGTTGCTTTCAGAGATAATGATTTTTCTGTACTGTTTACCTGAATAACCCACCGAAATGATTGTTGCAAAGTCTGCCTTGGATTAACTGGTTCCTGTACTGTTTTGTAACCTTTGCTTTATCTCCAATAAATGCCTATAAAGTCTGACTCTTTGCCCCATAGGCAATTTGTCATCATATCTTGGGCTTCATGAAGCACATTGCTACTCACCAGTGCAAAAACTGGTTCTTTAATATATTTCCCACTGTACATAAATGATGGAAATATATCCAGCTGAGATAGGTAGCCTAGTTAATTCCAAATTATTCAACGTTGGCATTTTTAAATAACAAACAAGCTTTTGTACTTTGTGGCATTTTTTCTCCTACCCTTTTCCTCCTTTAGTTTAATATTTCAGGTAGTTTGAAACTTTTAATCTTATACTTCTGCCTGAATAAAAAGTTGAGCTAATACTTTAACATCTTCAAACACCTTCTGTGATCCAGGTATCTTTAGTTCTAGTTGAGTAATGATGGTGTTTTATTTTGACACCTCAGTGCTCCATAGAGACTATACTAACAGACTGCATCTATGTATGGTATATACCAATGGAAACCTCTATGCAGGGTTGTGATTACAGGCAAAAAAAATCATTAGCTGCACTGTCCCTTCACTGGAGGACTTATTAGAACAGTACAGAGCAATTAAAACAAGAATTGATCAGATAATTTTTATTCTACAGCTGTAACAAAACTCACTGTTGTCCGAAATGCAGACTGACACCAGGAAGCAGCGTGGTGAGTTTTAAACTTAATTAAGCTTCTTCAGGCAGACGAACCAGTTCCAGGCGAGGAGACACAGAAATGAACAATGGACTTGATGAGGTAGAAGAAGAAACAGGCAAACGGTAGAACAAATGAGGAAACAGGTGTAGAGAATTGACTATTTATCCAAAGTCTGGGGGAGAAATGGTCTAAAGCAGAGGTCTCCAACTCTGAGCCTTTAGATCTATGATGCAGATATTGGATGCATCCCTGTTCAATTCAATTCAGTTTATTTATATAGCGCAAATTCACAACACGTCATCTCAAGGCACTTTACAGTTCACCAGATCATAGTGTCAAATTGATTCAAAGTTTTCTATATAAAGAAAACCAGCTGATTGCATCGACTCATTGACTTGAAGGCAATCCCTCACACTAAGCATGCTTGTAGCGACAGTGGAGAGGAAAAACTCCCTTTTAACAGGAAGAAACCTCCAGCAGAACCAGGCTCAGTGTGAGCGGCCATCTGCCGAGGCCGACTGGGGTTCAAGGAGACAGAAGCAGAGATATAAAAAGCAGCTGTAAAAGGCGGCCCCGTCCAGGAAACACACAGCCAGACAGATGAGCTCTGAGCCGGCTCCCATGTCAGAGGATGAAAGAGAGCACATCCAGCCAGTCACGGTCAGAGATACAGGACTACAATGAAAAACAGGCCGATCTCCAACATCCATAAACAAAGGTGTTGATGTCAGCAGCATCTGTTCCAACACACTTAAATCAAATGACTGAATTACCAGTTTTTTTATGATACAGAGCCCAGGGTTAGACAACAAACCCATTTTTATTTCTATTCCCAGGCTCCATGATTCAGTAGTCATTCTATCCTTCTCCTTTGATCACCTGTGAGCTTCATCCTTAAAAAGCCTTGTTTGACTTATTCTCCTTTCAGCATTGACAGACAACTCATCTGAATGACATCACCAATTATGTAATTCTTTATTTTGCAAATAATAGTGTTGCATGGGTTAAAATACTGTGTTCAGGTTAAGGCTGCGGTTTGGTTCAGCTGATCACATCAGATCTTAGTAACTATAAAAGCTTTCTTTTCATTATAGCAACTATATTACGTGACATATTAAGACCTTCCTCTCATATCTTTATGGCTTTATTCTGGTAATATGACTTTTTCTTTTTTAAATCTGTCCTACTCTTATAATGTTCAGAAAGCTCCCGTAATGTCAAAAGTGTTACACTAAAGGAAAACATGCTAGTTTGTGATTTAATAAAATGATTCAAGTTAGATGGATCCTTTCACACAGTGCTGATGTGCTGCTTTAATTTTTTTCCAAGTGATCACTAATGGGAATATAAAAGACTAAATAATAAGACTCTCCCAAGATTTTTATTTTATTATAGTGGCTTTATTATCAAGAATCATGTGTCAATGAGCATCTGTAGAGAGAAATCACATCAACTTTCCTTTTCCAGCAAATTATGGCAACACATCCCATTTAAATTCTTTTAAATCGTTCACAATAAAGACATTTAATCTTACCTTCTATGAGTCTTTACAGACTGTACATGTAATGTCTGATAACTCAGGCACATTCTAAAAAAAAAATTTAAAATAAAAACGTGTGATAATTGAGTTTTAAATGATTTTACATTTCCATTTGTTTCCATTAACAGACTAAAGCTCAGATATAGAAAAAAAACTACAGTACAAAATATAAATTCAAAGCAATTTGTAAATATGAAAAGAGTCCTTCTATTGCGAACAGATCCAGATCAATCCTTGACAACGTGGGGAGGCTCACTGGCAGAAAAATGTGAAGGAAGGAATTCTAGTAATCCACATTTTTAGTGATGCACCTTCAACCCCTGCTGACAAGATGATAATCCCAATCATTTCTCCATCATATTTAGTATTTTATGATGCATTAAATCAAATAATACAATAATTGCACTCTTCCTCAATAGAAAAATCATAAATCCTAATGTACATGTATGAACAGCTTGTTAAAAGCGAAATGGTTTAAAAAAAAAAAAAAAAAAACCCTGTTTATTCGATTTTAGAGTCACACAGATCAGCAAATTTTAACAGTAGTCAATACTTTTCAACTTCAGAGCTCATGTTAAAGATGGTCCTTTTTTTCTTATTTAAGCATTAAAACAGTACGGTCAAAACCTTCTAAAACGTCCCATTTGTGTTTTTCACACAAATGACACTAAACAGGCCGTATTAAAAAGAGCATAACCAGCCTTAGTTTAGCCCTGATCTATCTGATGTTAGGGTACAAATAAAACAATCTTTCCACAGAAACAAACTCCCTCCACTTAAAAAAACAAAAACAGGAAACAAGTTATTACACCATGAAACAAGACACAATTCAACAAGAAAAATCAAACTAAAACTGAGGAAGGAGTGTCTACCTCGACTACTCGATTAGCGAACATTTAACATGAACATCAAGGCCAATGTAAGGCAATGCGTTTTAATGCTCAATCTGTACGTATGTAAAAACTGAAAATAAAGAAGTAAAAGAAGCAAAGAAAACAAAAATTATAACTGAAACCCATCCGTTCTTTTTTTTTTTGCACTTGGTTTTTCACTTCAGATTCTCACTGACCTTTAACTGTGAAATAAACCTGAGTTCACTCAAAATCAATAAATGGGATCAAACCAAAAACTGCCCACAGAGCAATGCCAACATCAAGGTATAAAAGCTTTCAGACGTTCTAGAATAGTGGATTTTATCATCGAAACGAGAAACATTTATTCTTCCTTAACAAAAGTAAAAGCGAGAAGACACCCCCACCCATTCCAACCTCAGCAGGATTCCTCCCTAAACCACTTCAACCAGATTAGCTTTGGTCAGACCTACAATGGGGCGGCTTTAGTGATCAGGTCCTGTAGTGTAATAAAGTCACAGAATCAGACAGGAAGTGGGCGGGCAGAGTGAGAGTAAGGGTTACCATGTCTATGTGAGGGGAATAGCTTAAAATTTACTTTGGTGAAACAGATTTACTGCCTTAACTTTCAAAATAAGTCTCCCTCTGATAAGTGGAAAAAACATTTGTTAGAAAATGACAAATGTGGAAATTGTTTAGAAGTGTGATAATAATCCAAACAGCAACAGCACGCTAAATCGGCACACTTAAAATGGCGAAACTTCCCTCCCCGTTTGCTTTTCTTCCTTTCGGAGTAAAACTGGCTTTTTTTGCCAAAAGGTTCACACCACCAGGTCCTTCCTGCCAATTAGCTGAGCCGTGTCGCTGTCACTGTAGTGCTGATCCTCTCCCCCGTCACTACTCTCAGACTCTGTGTCTTCTTGTGGGGAGTAGTAACCTTCGTAGCTCCGGATGGGGGAGTCAGGGTGCGGCGGAGAGACAAGGCACTGGGCAGTGGTGGTGGTGGCTGAGTAGGCTCCTGGGTTCCCAGGAGGAGAGCTAGGCGTGGACGGGCGGAGCAAAGGAGTGCGCTCAGAGTCCCCCGTCCCCTCTGCTGCCTGCTCCTCCTCCTCTCTCGGACCACCGGTTTCCTCCTCGGAGTCGGACTCGGGGTGCCCTGGGTTGTTTCGTGTAACGCGCTGTTTGCACACAGGGCATGTCTTCTTGGTCAGGGTGAGCCATGGGTCGACGCACTTGCAGTGATATGCTGACAAATGAATTACCAGAAAAGAAACAATTAAGTGTACAAATAAATGTTTTTTTTTTTTATGACACAGAAATATTAAAAAATAAGTTAAAATCTTCATAAAACTTTAAGATGATATATGAGTGATTTCTTCCTCTGAGACTTTTAAATGGCGCAGAGGACGTTTACCATGTGAGCAAGGTAAAACTCTCAGCTTGTCTCCTTCTTCATACTCATCCAGACAGATGGCACATAGATCGTAGTCATCTCCTGAAAGGAAAAGAAGGCCCAGAAGAATGAGGACTGGATTCATTAAAGTGAAGCTGAATGAACTGAAGCTGCTTTCCCACTGAAAACCCAGGTTTTTTAAAACCGGGTCGACCCGCTAACAACTGGCTTTTGGCTCTTTTCCAATTTGACCGAAAAGCCGAGTCTAACCCCTCGCTGGCAGCTGCGTGGCCTCTGTCCGCAGCTGTGTGACTGGTGACATCATAACGTTGGGTTAGCATTGATGATGTCACCAGTGCGACAGGCATCAGGAAAGTAAACAATGGAGAGCAACATTTAAAGAAGCCAGGGCATAGTCAGTGTGCTTTATTGTTTCTGTCTATTATCTGTCTGAATCCCTCTCACCAGAGCGGCTCCCTGTTTATCGAATGTAAACAGAGTTGCTCTGCTTGTTAGATCAGAAGCAACTGGCACGGTGTCGACGTCCATATGTTGAGTTCAATGGTATTACGTAATTTAGCGGGTCGACCCGGTGTTCTGTCTGATGAGTATACCCGGTCAGACCAACATACCCATAGTCAATACCCGTTTATCCCTTTAGTTTTATACAGACAATAGACTTTAAACTACCTCAACGGGCGTGTATCCCTTTAGTCATGTACAAAAAACAATTTAACCACTTACTTTTTGGTGTTTTTTTAAGCTTATGGTGATCTGAGCGTGCATTTTTTTTTTTTTTGTACAAAACTAAAGGGATTAACGCAAATCTGACGTCTTGCGCATGCATATTGACTATAGGCCAGAGATGGGAAATGTGGAGTCAACAAATCATCTCCATATCATGTATTTAATCTACCCAGCATATTAACCAGTTGAGTCCAATCTGCACAGGTTGATTCACGGTGAAGATTGGACTCACCTACTTCAGTGGGTCATGGAGAGAACTTGTTGACTCCACATTTCCCATCTCTGCTATAGGCATGCTGATCTGACAGAACTCCTCTGGTGTTCCCACAGCATGTCGATCAGAGCAGAGGCAATTTAAATGTGGGTCGCTTGCCGAGCTGTTTGAACCGGGTAGAAACACATCAGTGATCTGTTCCCACTCCCACTAAAAGCCGACTGTTCCCGGGTTTAAATGGGTTTTCAGCAAGTGGGAAAGGGGTATGAGTGAGGTTTAGCACCCCTGAAGGCCATCGTCTTTGTCTCTGCTTTGGAAACTGCTACGAGACCTTTTTGGAAAGCGAAATGAGAATTGTGAGTTCCTGGTAAAGACAATGAAACATTCACCTGCCTAGATTAAATCCTACATTAGAGAATCAAAAATATGTCTGATCGGGTAAGGCTCAGATCTGTTTTGATGGCTAGGAACCAATGTTAGCTTAGTTGGCTCTGCTGTTTAAGGGGAGCTCAGAATGTTGTAAAGCGGCGCTCTGGGTCACATAACTGATTCAGAGGCAGATCTGGACCTCTCAGGTCACTAGGTGAGATTCTGAGAAGAGCCGTCTGCTTGAAGGATTGATACATAGTTAGAGGTCAATACAGGACTTCAATATGTATCTTGATATATAAATAGTGAAAATATTTTAAAGTAGGACCAGGGGCCTCAATCTATGACCAACATGACCTGAACTAGTGCCAAATATTTCATAAAGTTTCTAAAATATACTGAAATATATTTTATTTTTTTTTGCAATAAATGCAAATAGTCACCAGCTGATGAGAGTTAAACAGTTATACTGAATGTGTTTTCAGCGTTTTTTTCTGACAGACTTTTGCCTATCTATAAACTAAATATTCCTTCCCCTCACAATTGCTGAATGAAGGAAGCAGATCATAACTATGCTAGAAAAACTCAGATGTTCAGGCAGCAGCTCCATCTGGGAATTCAGGGAAACTTGGGAGTCCATTAAAATTTCTAGCAGACACAATCACTCTGCTACCCGATTAACAGGCAAGCTTTAGAGTTTTGTGTTTTGCTTCTGTGTCTCTGAACCAGTCCTGTTAGTCACAGGACTGGTTTTGTCGTGTTTGGACCTGGTTCTTTCTGGGGAGAGCTATCGGAAACCGACATACAGTTCCTGTAAATTCTATGGAGAACATTTTATTCTGATAATGTTCTAAGCAAAGAACATGTTTTGTAAATGGAGTTTTTTTTTTTTTTTTAAAAAGACAAAAATTTTTGTAAATAAAAATTTGAAGATAAAAAAAATGCAATTAAAAAATGAAACTGTTTTAATTAAGTTTTTCATATTTTTCATATTTTGTTTTAATTTTTTTCAAAAATTTCAATTTTATATTTTTTTATTTCATAATTGTTAACAAATTCTATATTTTCAGTCCAATTTTCTTATTGAGTTTTACAAATTGCAAACTGCGCTTAAGAGCAGAGAGCGCCCCCAGAAGTGAAGAATATGTGATCTATAAAACGTCATTTGAAAAGAATGTAATTGGTAAAACTCGATCTACAACAGTGAAATATAAAAACAAAAACAAAGAAAAAAATAAATGATATATATATATATATATATATATATATATATATATATATATATATAATATGTAAAACGTTTTTTGTTTTTAAATAAAATTCTATCAAATAAATAAAAAATTATGTAAAAAAACATTTAAAAAAGAAAATTGGAAAAATGAATTAGAATTGTATTTTTTTTAATCAAGAAAGTTACTCGGAAAACTCATGGATTGAAACTTTATGCAAAGTTGCATTCCTTTAGACAGTATCAGTTCTTTGCTTGCAACGAAAATGAATGAAATTCCCTTCATTAAAAAGTAGCTATTGGTGTTAGAACTGTAACTTTGACATCCCAGATTATTCAGCGCTCATAAAACTGATTCATTAGACACACAAATATACAGATTTAAAGGAAAATATCAAGCATATCAATCACCTGCTGATTGAGTTGAACAAAATACAACAAAAGGATCAATGGTGTGATTAATGAGAGTCATGGTAAAAAGAAGAGAGAACGCGTTACCTTTCCTGAACTTATGAGTTGGAATGCGCTTCAGCTGCTCTTTGGTCAAACGGTTTTTCCTCATACGTTTTCTGTACTGAACGCATCGTATAACCTGGAAGAAAACAGTTAATACACTGAAACTTCAAACAGGCTGATTAAAACATTAGGGTGATGTGTGTCTAATCAATAAAAGCTGCATTTAAAGGGGAATTTCAGCAGCCTCTCACCATATATGGCTGTACAACAAAAGCAAAGTGGGCCTCTGGTAGCCATGGCAAAGTACAAGGCAATAATGTTATATAATTACGTTTTATCCAACAGACTTAACTATAACTTCATTTGAGTGCTGGTTATCTAAAAAAAAAAAAAAAAAACTTTTGTGTAAAGAGCCAAAATCTGTAACCATTTAATTTTAAAATTATGTTTCTCTGGATCATTCCTATTTTAACTCCTTCTACAGGGGTAATAAACTTTTAACTCAGGCTTAACTAACCCAGAAACCAGCCTCTAATTACCATCTTTTTGTCTGTTAAAATTAGAGCTATACAGTTACATTTCAATGACGGATATGATAATATTTTTTATTTTTTTTAGATGTGCATTGCTTTTCATCCCCTGATTTCCTGCCTGAACGATCCTCTCTGCTCTAGATTAATGTAGAGTCAGTTCAGTTATCAGCGTTGTGCAGATGTTATCATTTAAAACTTTATATTGATAAGCAGGAAAATAGCTGGTACTCAAAACCATCTGTGATACACAGGGAAATAACTAAAGCCATAAAAATGTTTTATCTAAATGAAAAATTCCTTTTTCCAACCTCAATATGGAAAATCCTTCTTAACAGAATTACAGACGCTAACTAACTATGTGTGCAAATAAATGCAAATCAACAGCAAAAATATAACACAATGTTAAGGTTGTTTGAGGTATTTTTCTCAAAATGTGGAAGTAATCCAGAAATCAAACATTAGCAAAAGCAAAAACATGCAAACAAATACTGTCCTTAGTATCAATATCATGCCAGATTAGTTATGTATCCAGATACAAGGTCAGAGTTTGATATTTTTTATAGTATATATATTTTTCAACAACCCTAATGGTGTAAATTCAAACGGACGTGTATTTTCGAGAGGCTGCCAGTGCTGGGTGCTTCTGGGACGCTTAACACGCTGCAGCCCACCAGGTTAAACAGGCTGCAATCAGCTCTGACGATGTGTTGAAAGTGATCTACATTAAAGTTGTAGTGAAGCGGCTGTTTCAACTTTGCATTTTCGAAATCTCCCGAGTGGTGCCCGACTTTACACGGGTGAATAAAGTAAATTTGCCTGATCGATTATCAAGGGGGCGGGATTGTTTTGGCGGAAGGTTCCCAAGCAAGTTTGGTTGTGGTCGGTGTCTCGGAAGCAAAACACTACTGCCACCTACTGGTTTGTGACATTGAGCAAGTCTTAGTGCTGTATCTTATGTTTGTCACAACGCGCTATTATCCATGATGGTGATAATCAGTGCACTATGCGAAGCAGAGAATAACCGATTAATGAAGTGTTTTATCTCTGGCCAGAACTTTGATGTCAAATCCTCCCTCTTCAATTAGGCAATCCAATGACAAACCTCTCCGTGGAGGATCATGATTTGGAAAGGTGAAATAAGCAATTTTTTTTTTCCACTTTTATCCAATGTATTACAACATCCAACTGCCATGCACGTGGGCATTGTCACTTTAACTATAGCTCTCGCAAATTTCAATGGTGAAGTTCTCTTTAAATCTTCAATAATTGTTGTTGATTGCAGATGTGTCTAGTAGATCCCATTGATTTCGCTTGTAAAGCAGGGAGAATGACACTAGGCTTACCGCACCGTGATGTCAACGCTAGAAGGTGTCAGGAGTCAAGTGTTATTATATTTGGGCAAAAATAGCCGGGCCTGGACTCAGTGATCACAACGAAAAAACGGCTTGTCTTGTTTGTATGACCGCAATTATGGAAAACGACTCATGAAGATGCACCAGCTAGAAGAGCCTTTTTCCACCTGGATCCCTGCTCTTTTTCGCCCTCATGTCTCTCTGTTCTCGCACAAACTTGCCACCACATCCTCACCACCTCTGCCTTATCTAGACCCAGACCAACAGCTAGTTTGTGACTGTCCCTCTTGCGTTGTGGTGTGGAATAACATAGAGCAGACCACGCTTCAATGTTGGGCATAATTCAAAAATATCTTCGCAAAGCTCACTGCAACATACTGATGCAGGAGTATAACCCGCCGTTACTCCACACTCATCGAAAAACAATCCTCTGTTAGCAGTAGGAGGGCATGGTATACTGGAAACATTCCTAAAGATCAGTAATATATCCTGATGCAAGCATAGAAATAAAATAAAAGAAATAATGTATTATTTCTACTTACCAGGATTACACACATGACAAGAATAATCATGCCAACCACCCCAGTAAATGGAATCAGGTAATATGAAAGTGGAAAAGTGAACTCGGGCTTCAGTATCACATAGGCTCTGTCGACAAAGAGAAAAACAACTTTAACTATTATCAGGTCCAAATCTAAAGCTGGCCGTTATACAGCATCCTTTCTCTGATCAGGTATTTTTTTCCTCACCCAGGTTCATGAAGGACAGTCTTGAGCAATTTTGCAGCACGGTCGCTGGTGAACACAGAGGGGATTTCAATCTGCCCTGCAATCGTTTCTAAAAAAAAAAAAAAGAAAAGAAAAATTAACATTAGTTAAAAAAGGAGAATCACTTGAAACAAATGCGTCACCCTCCAGGCCTGCAGGCTGAATGCGACCGGCCACAGCAAGTTATCGGTTCAGCAAGAGCCAAAATGGCACATGTCATCAAACAGACATATGTTCCATTAAAGTTTAAAAAGTGGCTTAAAGTGCTAAAGAAATAGTAGTAATGTTATAAGACTAGAGTGATGTGCTCTATGTAGAAGGAACATAAGTAAGTCAGAAGTTTTATTTACACAACTCCAACCGGACCTTTTAAAAGACTCAATAATGCTAAAATGGCTACATATAGCCTGTCCTAGGTTGTGCTCTGGACTCAGCTGAGGAAGTGGCTGAGAGGAGGGGGTCGTCCAAGCTTACGTCCATCATGAACACCTTCCACCCTCTGCACCAGACTGTAGAGGAGCTGAGCAGCTCCTTTAGTGAAAGACAATTACTCCCCGTTTGTAAAAAGGAGCGCTACCACATGTCATTCAGCCCTGCTGCAACCAGACTCTACAATGTGACAATACAACAGCAATAACTTGTGCAATGTATAATGCTGCATTCACACCGGACGCAGCTGGCGCGACAGAAGCAGCGAGTTTACATGCAAAGTCAATGGTTGACGCGCGTCAAGGC